>NW_024082366.1:0-133154 GCF_003009895.1 Hyaena hyaena | reverse complement strand
ACTACCCCCCCCCCCCCCCCCCCCCCCCCCCCCCAGGGTTGTGTTTTGGTGTTTCCTTTCCAATTTCCTATCTGCTAAGCAGTTTTATTTCCTTCTCTCTAAGGGGTGTGGGGAGGCCTCCTGTCTCAATGCTAGTCATCTTTTTTCTTTCCCTCCTTTTTTTCTTGCTTAGATTTGTAGAAATTCTCTTAATGTATGCATTTTATTTTTTAAATTTTATTTATTTTGAGGGGGAGGGGCAGAGAGAGAGGGGAGATAAAATCCCAAACAGGCTCTGTGTGCTGTCAACACAGAGTCCAATGTGGGACTAGAACTCATGAACTATAAGATCATGACCTTAGCCAAAACCAAAAGTCTGATGCTTAACCAACTAAGCTACACACATGACCCTATGCTTTTACTTTTAAACATCACACTTTTTCAGCTAGGTCAAAGACAGAAGGGCAGGAGTTTGTCAAGTGAACAAAAGAGAGTCATTTCAGGTGGAGGGATCACAGTGAGAATTTGGGAGCCATCTTTGCTATTATTTAACTGTGGTTTGATCCGACACAAGTTCTTTGACACTTGGAGCGTCTGTATCTTCACCTGCTAAATTTTGTTCATGTCTATCTCAGAAAATATACATGAGATAACACAAAAATTTAACTTGGTAAACTTTGACTATGAGTTTAAATGTAGACTGTTACAAATGTCACAAAGGAAATTGGAGATAGGCTCTATCTTCTGTCTTCAGCAGACTACACTCTGAGGATTTCACTTCTAAACACTGATGTCTGATGACTACAAAATTCATGTCCAAGAGCTTTATTCTGGCCACTGGAACATACCCAACTGGTGAGCAGGGCAAACTTGGGACAGATGAGTCATTCTGGCCCAGATTGGCAGAACCATTGGGTTATCCCACAGATTCACATGCTGCATTTTTGCTCTTTGAAGGCACTAAATTTTAAACCATCAAATACCATGCACCAACAAATAATTAACATATCATATCTTTAGTTTCTTGGTGCCCTGGCCAGCCACCATATTAAGGGCTATCACCACCAGTCCCCACGTCTGTGTGTTTTCCCTTTGAATGCCCACAAATATCCCCAGAGTCAATCCTAATTGTATTTGTTAGGGAAGGAGATGATAAATCAAATATTAGTAGAATTTCTTTTTCCTTTGGGAGTAAGTTCAGTCAGAAAATTATCATGTATCTGAGGGGCAAGGGGTAATGGAAATATTAAAATCTACCAGATTTGCTATAAATTTGCTTTCCATCACTCCAAAATGTTTTAAGTTGGAAAATTTGGGAATTAAGTGAATTGTGTATCCAAACAATTTTAATGGATCTGATGGAAATTTAATTTTGGGTCCAACTAGAAACAGTGAATTAATAATTATGTTTGAAGATAGTAGCAAAATCATAACCAGTTGCAAAATAATAACCAGAAGAGGCTCAGTGTAAATAGAACCAACCATTTTGAAGTCTCACTCACGTCTAAATATGTTCAAGACTCAGCTCCTCCCCATGAGGAGGGGGTTGGGAGTGGGGGTGTCAAGATTCAAATGACCTCTCAGGACACATGCATCAGAGAAAAATGGCCATGGTTACTGAACCAGACCGTCTTCCAGAAACAACCATTTCATCTTCCTTAGTGTGAGGTCTCCACTTCAGGGCATAAACCAATCCATAACTTGTGAGAAGATGTTATTATTTTCTAGATGCAAATCAGTTATTTGGCATTCAGTGTTACTGTCACTATGGAATGAGGAGGCCGTGTTTCTACCTGTTGCTTTTCAAGTTGTCACAGCCTCTAATCCTACAACAGAAAATGTATCAAATTGTTTTGTCCCTGGTCATAGGTATGTCAAAAATGGTTTATAGGTACGTCAAAAACACAGGTCAAAGAGATGGAGATATCTTGCTATACTGAACCTAAACAAATACATGTTTCAGTTAGAGGCTAATCCTTTCACAAACTTTATGGTTCTTTTTATTAGTATGATCTAATCCAGGGATACTCCAATTATTTCAATTTCTGGACAAGCAAGTACTCTTAGTCGTTCCAATATGGTTTTCATAAAGCTATAGGGAAAAATCAGGTTGGACAAAACATTAAAAAATGTTTCCAGACAAAAGCTGGAATAGCTTTTGACAGATGAACAATAAAAAACTTCTGTTTCTCAGATTTCCTAATTATTCATTGCTAATCCATTGTAGTTGTTCCAAAGTATTTAAGAAAGAATGGAAAATGGTAAAAACATTGTCTTATTTTTAAATTCTTATCTACATTTGCTTTGGGGTTTTATTTGCAATCCCAAACTCTTGCATTTGCTTACCTTAATTATAGAATCACTGATTCTGAGCATTGAAAAAGAAATCAAAAGATCCTGTAGATCAAGATCAACTACCTAACCCTTTTACAGTGTCTAACTAAACGGTCATCTAATTTCTACTTGCATACCAGTAAAGGTAGGAACATACCACCTTATATGAATCCCATTGCCTCTGCTGACATCCCTGATCACTTGTGAAGCCATCTATATGTAGAGCTGAAATAAGTTTCCTAGAAATTTCCAAGAACCAGTTACTATTCACAGAAGTGCTAAACATAGGAATTGTGAAGGACTTTCTAGATGTCATATTACAATGTTTTCCAAACTGCAGATACTACTCCTGGGTTATAAAAACCAACTTAGGAGGGTACAACTAGCATTTTATAAAACTGAAATAGAATAGAATATCAGAATATATCACTTGGAACAAGGAAACATTTTATTTTGCAAAATTTTGTCTTCCCTAGAAATATATGCGCATGTCTTTTGGGTTACAATGCAAAACTTGTTTACCGTTAGTAATTTTAAAGACTTTACCTTCATTTTACAGATGCAATAAATTAAACCCAGAAGAATAAAAATGATCTGTCAAAGATTCCACAACTGGCCAGGGGAAGAACCTATCTGGAATTTTCTTGACCTACATCTACTGCTGTTTTTGCTACAATACCAAATGCCTGCCTTGCTGAACAAATCTGATTGTTTCCCCATGTATTGGTGTTTCAAATATTAGATAGCCTTATTGCCTCACCACTGAGTTTTTTCTTTCCATGGGAATCATACTTACTTTTTAAAAAGTAATGCCTGCAAGGTGCCTGAGTGGCTTAGTTGGTTAAGCATTGTACTCTTGATTTCAGCTTAGGTCATGATCTCACAGTTCATGAGTCTGAGCCCGGCGTTGGGCTCTGCCCTGGCAGTGTGGAACCTGCTTAAGATTCTCTTTCTCTTCCTCTTCCTCTTCCTCACTCTCTCTCTCTCAAAATAAACAAACTTAAAAAAATAATGCGTCCAATGAAATAATTTTGAAGCCCTTCATCATCGCCATTTGCCCTTTTATATCTATACTTTAAATTGACCTTCCCCCCCCCCCATTTTACATGTTGTGCTCAGAACTAAAAACAATATATGAAATTAGATGTATGTGTCTGGTCGTCATCTCCTTTATTCCATACACCCTGCTTCTATAGGGCAATCTTAGTTTGCATTACCTTTTGGGAAGCCATATCATATTATTGAGTCTTACGGAGTTTCTTTTCTTTTTTTTTTAATTTTTAATCCTTATTTATTTTTGAGAGAGAGGCAGGGAGAGAGGGAGACACAGAATCTCCAGGTAAGCCCTAGGCTCTGAGCTGTCAGCACAGATCCCAACATGGGACTCAAACCCATAAACCATGAGATCATGACTTGCGCTGAAGTTGGACACCTAACTGACTGAGACACTCAGGAGCCTCTGGAGCTTATTTTCAGAAGTTCAACTACTTAATTCCTCTTACTCTAAAGGAGAAGGAAGGAAGGGAGTAAGGACATCAGGAAGGAATAAAAGAAACTAGTATTTATTGAATAAATACCTACCATCCTGCAGGTACTTTCATGAGTATAAATTCCCTTCTGAAGATAATTTTGTGAGACATGTATTAGCATCATTGCAAAGATGAATAAACTGAAGTTAAGAATAGTACATCAAGAGACTCACCAAGATCACTCAAAATGGCAGAACCAGAGACTGAGAGGGAATATGAATGTCTGTCAATTTTATTATGTGATCCGAATCCTCTCCACTGTGAACTTAGAAAGTTGGTTGACAGGAACAAACATAGTATCTTATTTTTATCACTATACAAAGGTGAGAGGGCTGCGGATGCCCCACCACTTGGCGTTCTGGTTGACATTGGGTAGAGCGCTCATTCCACAGCCTGGTACTGTCAATGACTCCTTAGGAGTTCTTCACTTTCCCAGGTCTGGCCCTACTCATACTCTTTCCCACTACTGTATTCTTAAACTATGTGAACTATCACACTCTACCTGGGCCTTCCAGAACACATAAATCATACTGTTCACTGCTTTCAACAAGAAATCCATGCACACAGGGCATTTTACCACTCTGAGGATTTTAATGCATATTAAAATCTCCCTGTATAGTGATAACGGAGAGGGTTTATATAGTCTCCCCCATTTCTCTGGCTTTATTTCTGCTTCCCCCATCCTTAGCACAATTTTTGAAAACTATCTTCTTTGCCATGTAAGGAGGCTGTACCCACAGTCAGGTCCCTTGGGAGATCTCAGCTTCTCTCTCACAGAATTTATTCCAAACAAATACAGCATTTTCCTTTCAAGAATTTCTAGTGAATATAATTTCCTCCCTCTCATTATGCTATTATTAAATTTCATACTCTTGTGCAGTATTTAAAAGGAGATCTATTCTCTCTCAGTTTTGGCTGAGTCTACAAAAGCTGTGAATAATAAAGTAGGCACCAAATACCCAAAAGGCCTAGAGAGAGAGATTGGAGTACATATGGAAAATGCAGACTACTTTAGGAGATTATGGAAGTCTGGTCGGTGCCAGCCTATCACCTGTCATTAGGGTAGAAAAGAGGCAAGGTGGAGGAGGGTTGCTATAGTTCTCTGGAATTGATTTCCTGCTCTATGGGGAATGGAGTGGATTTCTCTATCTCTCAGTTCAAACTGTGTAAGAGTAACTTTAAGGCACCCTATGGCATTTGGGAACCTAGAGGCTGGTATTAGATCTTGCCAGGAAAAGTCTAAGGTTGCACGTGCAGATGAATGGGAGACAACAGGGCTGTATATGGAAAAAGCTACTCATCCACTGAACAAGGCCAAAGGTCCATGCTTCCTACGGCCCCCATGTGGACCCTGCAGAAGGAATGTGATCTGGTTGTTTTTATTTTTTATTATTTTTAAAGTTTCTTTATTTATCTGAGGGAAAGGGAGAGAGCACATGAGCAGGGGAGGGGCAGAAAAAGAGAGAGAAAATCCCAAGCAGACTCCACACTCACAGGGCATAACTGTAGGCAGAAGTGTCCAGCAGAGCATCTCTGATGAACCCACAAAAGTAGTCCACAAAAGAGAATTAGCTCTGGACTTCTATCGTGCTCAGATAGCACTGAGGACGATGACCAAGCACCAGTCAAGACAAAACTCCTCAGGCTCCATTCTTCTTTTCATTCCACCTTCTCCATCCTAAGAGGGAGCAGAGCCAAGAGGGGCCATAGCTGGTGAGTGATAATGGAGCTGGGAGATAGTGAAGAAGCTGGTCCACTCCATCCCCTCATACCAGGTGTTAACCCTGGATCTGACCTGAGCTAGGTAGGGAGAAGCTCTAACGGGATAAGAATTCAAGGTTGTAATAATCTTCCCTGAATTGGACTGAGAGTTGTGTGTTTATGAAGATGGCCTGGACATTTTCATGCCCTAGTAAAGGAACTCTCTGATTACTTTCTGAGAGTGACCTCAAATGCTGCAGGACAGGTGATAGATTTCATCCAGACAGTAAAGAATGGGTCAATGGAGCAAGTTCAGAAGGGAATGGTGAGAAACAATTCAAATTAAGTTTGTTATGCAAATCGATGCCAGTAATGAACAAAATTGGAATATGATGATAGCCAAGAAAGATCTTTTGAGGTTTGGGTTTTCTCTTCCCATGTATCTGCTCTCCCATCAAGTTTCTTATATCTTCGATTTGATAAGCCATTTTCACCAATGTTTCAAGATTTCATGAGGCTAACCACTGGTGTCACTATGACATTGTATTTTAGTTGAGTTCTAGGGTCAAGTGGCAATGAACGAATGGCACTGGAGAGATCCTATGTTTGTATAACACAACTGATCGCATACAGAGGTCTTTATAAAAAATGAAATGCTATAACTAATGTGATTTCTTGTCATTGCTGTCACCTTCTGAATATATTTGAAAATAGATATATAAAACAGGTGCCTTAGTCCTTTTAGGCTGTTATAACAAAATGCCTGAGACTAGATGGCTTATAAACAACAGAAATATGTATCTTATAGTTCTGGAGGCTAGAAGTCTGAGATCAGGGAGCCAGCACTGTTGGGTGAGGGATTTCTTCCAGGCCCCCAGAGTTATCATTGTATCCTCATTTGGAGGAAGGGTCTAGGGAGCTGTGCAGTGTCTCTTTTCTAGGGGCACAAATCCCATTCATGACAGCTCCACTTTCATGACCTGACCACTTCCCCCAAGGCCTCACTTCCTTGTACCTTTACATTGGGCATTAGGATTTCAGCATATGGATTTTGGGGGGATATGGATTTTGGGGGAATACAAACATCCAGACCATAACGCAAGGACATAGTTTAACAAACTCTCCATTCCTTTTTGGGAAACAATGGTAGTAATGTGACTAAAATATACAATATTGACTATTACTTTAACTGAAAGTAAGCATTACTAGGGGAGAAGTAACTGGCTCTTTTAAACCTGTTTTTAGTGGCTCCTGGGTGGCTAAGTTGGTTGAGTGTCTGACTTGATTCCACCTCAGGTCTTGATCTCAGGGTCATGGAATCGAGCCCTGCATTCAGCTCCATGCTGAGTGTAGAGCCTGCTTAATCTCTCTCTCTTTCTCTCTCTCTCCCTCTTCCTCTCTCCCCTGCTCACACCCTCTCTCTCTCTCTCTCTCTCTCAAATATAGACAAATCTATTTTAGTATTACATGTTTATTTCATGGACTATAAAATCTATTATGGGCAAGGATCACAACTTTTATTCAGCTACACTCAATACATGGCTAAATGTTCCAGGGGTGCCCTGAGCATGTTAACAGGAATTCTACATTTAAATTAAACCCTTAGGTCCCAGCCCTATTCTGCTTTATCCAAAGATCACTCAAGCTTGAGTGCCTGTTTTCTTTAAGACATGTCAATATTCCATTCCAGACAGATTACAATGTTTAATACTATTGGAAGTTCCATGACGAAGGAGTAAAGGTTCTTCTTTAAGAAAAGTTATCATGGAACTACTTTCTGGGACTAACTCTTTGGCACTCAGGTGAGGGGACTCCCATAGCCAGAATAAGAGAGCCCTCAGTCAGTCACAGGTCTACAGACTTCAGATCTTTCACGTCATGGAGGGAAATGGCCAGGGGACAGGGGACAGACACTGTCAGCCTCTGCCACACTTGGGCTAATATGAAACTAAAAATCACTGCTGACACGGGAGGGGCGCCTGGGGGAAATCGCAAAGCTGTGCTCGTTTCAACTCGATATCGTATTTCTTGAGGTGAACAGAATGGGCAAAGTTATGTTTAGAAACCAATACGTTTAGAAGAATGTAAGTCATTGACATCAGATGATGCTTTGTGAAGGGCAATCAGTCCATGTGGTGAAATGTCACATGACCCCAGATAAGGGTGCTAAGCCAAATCAGGCTTCAGGGGGAGCTAGAGGCAAGGAATGCCTGTGGTTGTGCATGAGTGTGCAGGGTGTCTATGACAGAATCATGGTAAGTACCAATGAGGAAATCAGTCCTTAATTAACCCTGAATTCGAAAGAATTTGAAAACTCAGAAAGAGTTTATGTCTCATTATGAAGACTTAGGTGAGGATAGCTTTTATTTTAAATATACATTTAAGAGTAGGACAAATTATAAACACATGGGAAGTTTTTCTCTTTTATTGTGACCTGTGAATTTGAATCTGGCTACCTTTGCAAAGTAAAAAATGCCCGCAAACAATTGCTCTGTTCACTGCCAGATAACATCTAGAAATCTTTGTTTTGTCCTTTGAACAATTGCAGCAACCCAAGATCTAATTTGGTGCCTCATAAATGATTATGTTCCATCTCTTGACATTTATTTTTAAATTCTACGAAAACACCAGCTCACAGGATGTTGTGTATGGGTTTTTTTTCCTACAGTATTTCTGTTGTTCCCCAGCTGTTTGAAACATGTTGTGGCTTTGAGTTCTTCAAACTACCTCCTGTGATGAAGATTACCTTAATTGCTTGTTTGTGGAACATTCAGTCAGAGACAGAATATGCTAGAACAATTACCAATAGGTGAAGGCTGACATTTTACATTCTTTGCTTTGTCATTAGCAGTTTCTTATGACTTCTTTTTGGGCTTTTTTCTTTTTTTCGCCAGACTATCCTTTTAAGTTTTGGGCTCACACTTCCATTGTTTCCTTAATGGCCACATCATGGTCAGAGAAAAGGCTTGTTTCCATTCAAACAACATTCAACAACCATTTACTGAGCACCTCTTATGTGCCAAACACTAGTGTAGATGTAGGGGATACAGATGTGAACTTATCACACATCTAGGTGCACATTACATTTTGGAGGCACTTTTCACAAAGCTGCTCTGGTACAGCTAGTTATCCCACTATTAAAAAAAGAAAGAAAAAAAAACCCAGTATATGAAGCATCCAGACTCATACCAAGAGGATTATTCACTTCACTGAACCATTCATCTTATCATTAAAACTAATGTCCTTAGGACATTTTGAAAAATAATCTAACTTTACAAGACATGTATGACCTCCATGCAAGGCCACTGACCTCATGCTTCCCAGGATCCAACCAATTCATTTGGAATATGGTACACCTTGGAGCTTCTCTTCCAGAAGCTTCCTGTTCAGTTGGCTTTCCTTCCAAGCACACATCACGTTGGCATGTAACACTATGGTATGTACCTCTCACAAGTCAAAATGGGCAGGAACAATGAGAATTTCTGGACACCTTAGGCTGGAGACACCCATTTACTTCCTGTGGGACTTCGGGCTCTGGATCCCTCCTCTGATTGTCCCTGGGAATCTGCTGGTATATGTTACTCTCCAGAACATCACAGAATGTGCTTATTTCTGTTCTCTTCAAGAGTCACCCAGGACATACTGTCTTAGCATTTGTACCCACTCACTCCTTTTGGCTTGCTCCACAAAGAGCAAGCCCTTTGCTTTGGAGATAAGTAAGAACCTAAGAACCATTTCACCTCTTCTCTCCACTTTTTGATACTTTTATCCTGGGAAAGGCTGAAGAAATAAAAAGAAATTTCCAAATTCCAGTGAGTCAATGAACATTCCAATTTTCCCGAATCTTACCTTACCAACGGAGCAAGGCATTTGTGGATTATGTTTGAGTTTCATGGTATCCCTAGAAATCTACCTATTGTAAAATATGTGTAACTGTCAATAGTGACAACTAACAATTCTTGATCACTTGCTAAGAACTATTCCAGTGATTGACAAGTATTAACTCATTTAATCTTCAAGATTATTCTCGATATGTTTAAAGAGCAATGGTTAATTGACCAATAAATGTTGACTGTTTTCATCCAAACTACTTACCCGGATGGTCTCTTTCTGTCATTGTGATTCTTCTGTCCTGGGGAATCTATCCCATTTCTGGGTTTCTGGCTCACAGGGTTTGCTCATCTGGCCTCTGACTAAACCAGGTTGTGACAATTAATTATGGTTGTTTTGATTCTCTGTCTGCAGAGCTGCCACATTCCCACACCCCCCCTCCTTCCTCCTACATATCTTTTCCCTCAGTTATAATAAAAGTATATACCACATAGATGATTTGGCACTTGCAGAATAATTTTAATATCATAGAATCATAAGCTTTCGGGAGAAGAAAGAACCTCACAAAACGTTTTGCTTTTTGTGGATATGGAAGCCGGGCTCAGAGAGATAAGATTACTTGCCCAAGATTACATATTTGGTTTAATTGTTCAGCTGGTATTATTCTTCAGAAAGGCTGATTTCGTGTCCCATCTCATCACTCTATGCTCAGTAAAGAGAAAAGGGATTTTATCCTAAAGCTCTGTTTCAAATCATAAAGTGGATAAAAAGAAAGTCTCTCTCTCTCTCTCCCTCTCTCTCTTTGTCTCTCTGTCTCTTTCTCTCCTCTCTCTGTGTCTCCATATATCTGTTCTTCCATCATCTAAACTGCTTAGGTAAGTTTCTTCAAAGTTCAGCTGGGTATAACTTTCACATGATCATACTTATCACATTGCCAATTAACATGGAGGTCTCAAATTGATCATGTGATACCAAATTTATAGATATTATACATGATGAAAAATGCAGTAACTGCAAGAATTGCATGCATTTTTGTTTGTTTGTTTGGCTTTTGGTTTTTGTTTTTTTTGCTTTTTCATTTATTTATTTTCTTTAGTAGTTTATTGTCAAGTTGGTTTCCATATAACACCCAGTGCTCATCCCTGTGCCTGTTATATATGAAACACATATAACACAAGTGCTCTCCTCCATGCCCATCACCCCTCTTCCCCTCTCCCCCACCCTCATCAGCCCTCAGTTTGTGCTCAGCATTCAAGAGTCTCTCATGGTTTGCCTCCCTCCCTCTCCTCCACTATTTCCCCCCTTCTTCTCCCCCATGGTCCTCCGTTAAGTTCCTCCTAACCCTCCTATACGTGCAAACATATGATATTTGTCCTTCTCTGCCTGACTTATTTCACTCAGCATAACACCCTCAAGTTCCATCCATGTTGCTACACATGGTCAGATTTCATTCTTTCTCATTGCCATGGAATATTCCATTGTATAGATAAACCACATCTTGATCCATTCGTCAGTTGATGGACACTTAGGCTCTTTCCATGTTTTGGCTATTGTTGAGAGTGTTGCTATGAACATTGGGGTACATGTGCCCCTATGCATCAGCACTCCTGTATCCCTTGGGTAAATTCCTAGCAGTGCTATTGCTGAGTCATAGGGGAGCTCTGTTGTTAATTTTTTGAGGAACCTCCACACTGTTTTCCAGAGGGGCTGTACCAGTTTACATTCCCATCAACAGTGTAGGAGAGTGCCCATTTCTCCACATCCTCGCCAGCATCTATAGTCTTCTGATTGGTTCATTTTAGCCGCTCTGACTGGCGTGAAGTGGTATCTCAGTATGATTTTGATTTGTATTTCCCTGATGATGAGGGACGCTGAGCATCGTTTCATCTGGATGTCCTTTTTGGAGAAGTGTCTATTCATATCTTCTGCCCATTTCTTCACTGGATTATTTGTTTTTCAGATGTGGAGTTTGGTGAGTTCCTTATAGATTTTGGATACTAGCCCTTTATCTGATATGTCGTTTGCAACTATCTTTTCCCATTCCGTCGGTTGCCTATTAGTTTTATTGATTGAAGAATTGCATGCATTTCTGTGCTTGTTGCTATTGAATCACAGATTTTTATGTGCTTTTTTGATATGCACGTGCCATTTTGAAAGGTTAGAAATTTGAAGATGTGTGCAAATTGTTAAGTGATGTACAAGAACTCTGAGAAGCCATAGAAGAGATGTTAGTGAGGAAAGTCGAAAGGGACTATCAAAATGAACTAAGACTCCATGTTGATGATTATGGAGATAGATAGAAGACTTGAATAATGGGAAAAATAGTTATAAACATTAAAAATCAGTGGGCGATCAAGAAATATATAAGCTTTAGAGCATTATGTAGAAAATTTGTTAGAGCTGAGAGTTTGCAAATAGAAGATTTGGGGAACAATCTTTAAATATATTGAATGAAATCCCTCAGTGAAAAGGTCTCTCTGGGCCCACTGTCTGAAGCAGTGATAGTAATACAACCATTGTGTTTCTACATGAAGAAAATAACCCACAAAGTATATACTAAACAGCAAAACTCAGCAATGAGTTTCACACCACAGGATGCCAAGATGAAGTCATCACCTGGAAATGGTCCCGGTTACTTTCAACTATTTGGTCAGAGAAACAAATGCATCAATATTTTATTAATAGCTATTAAGTTCTGCTTAATGCATATGTTATACAGTGTATGGCTAAGTTATTGTTAATTCCCATATAGAGAAACCAAAACTCCAATAGGTGTTTGGCAGAGTCGCCAACCTATTAGGATTCCACACGCTAGGATTCTGACCAAGTCTGGAGTGACCTCAGAGTGAGAAGAATTGAAGGCAGGATAGTCAGATGCTTAGATTTCTTTCTTAAGGCTTTCTAACCTCCTTCTGTTGACTTTGGGATCAAGGTTGAGTTCACAAGTCAAATTGTAGGTGGAAACATTGATAAACTTGAGGATATATGGGGTAGTGGTAGTAGCAACCAGGATCATGGATGATTTAGTGATAAAATCATAGGAGGAAAAATTGAAGAAGCTGGATTCATCATTAAACAGAGAATAATGGTGCTCCCCCATTCTACCAGCTACTGAAATGCACTCTTGGGATACAGCAGTGAGCAAGGCAGTAGAATGCCCTTCTTCATGGAACTTCATTTCAGTGGTAGAGACAGAGTGAATAGATGGCTTTAATGTAGTGCATTAATATTTATAGTATGAATTAAGAGCAGAGTGCCATGGGAGAAGTGCCTGATTTAGCTTTGTGAAAGGAATGGTGGGGAATGAGTTTGAAAAGATGAGCAGGAATTATCCAGCTGATGGGGAATGAGGACATGGTGGGATCGAAGTCCACGTGGTACAACAAGATGTGTCTAGGAACTCAAACTGAATCAGAGTTTGATAGGTACTGTGCAAAAGGAAAGGAGAGATGAGTGATGAGCATGGAGAAAAACAGAAAATAAAGTGCTAACAAAGTTCAAAAATTGAGCTTTCTCTTGAAGGCAGTAGGAAGCCATCTGAGAGGTTGTTTTTTTTTTTTTTTAACAAATGTGTATTCTGGAAGTATTATTCAGGCTAATGTATTAAAAATGGTTTGGAGGAGACGAGACTGGAGACAGGAATATCTCCTAGGACATCAGGAATAATTCAAGGGAGAGAATGTAACAGAAATGAGAATGGAAAGGAATGGACAGGTACTAGATATATTGAGGAAGTGGACTTGACACAACTCGATGCTTGAAAAAAATGACAGGCAGGTGTCTTCAAATATTTGAAAGACTGTCATTTGGAAGTTCTTGTGTCCCCATGGCAGAAGTGGGAACATTGGGTGGAATGGAGTTTTATAAGCAGAGAGAACTTCCAAACAATGAGCATTGTTCAACAATGGGATGGGCTGACTTAGGAGGCCATGAAGTCCCCACTGGATCCCATGGAAGTTTCAAGTAGAAGCTTGGGCAAATGCCTTTTGGGGATGCTGTAGAGGATATTCCTATGTGAAACTTTATGTAGGTGATTTTGAATGTCTACTCAAATTCTGAGATTCTGTTGTGGTTGACATGACTCAATGTGGCATCCTCCAAAGATTGTCTCCAGGCAAGTAATAATGTCCTGATATTTACCTAGCACTCTTATCTTATTGGATCTGCACATCTTGTTCTGAAATTGAGATATTTAAGGAAACACAGAGAGGAACAGAGAGGGAATTAAGGTATGAAAACTTGCTTTTCTCTACCAAAGCCATTTCAAACTTATGTTCCATGTCTGTCTACCTCAGTGACTCTAGATGCAGTGATGAGGTCAGGAATAAACCCAACCCTCTTAGCCTCTAATTCACTGTGCTCTACCCACTGGATTTATTGATTCCACATGTTAAGATCTGGGTGAGGCAGACTTTAATAGCATATAATCCATGAAATATCTTGACTCTGCTATCCTCACATATTGCTAAAATAACATAACATAAACCAGATAAAACACTGAGGGAAATTCAACAACAATCAAAGCACACTATGGATACATCAGATTAGGCCATGAGTCTGACCTGAAGAAAAGCAAGTGCATTTGTCCCTGGATTTAACTTGCTCTTTCCCTAAAGATCTTCAAGTCTCTTTTTTTTTTAATGTTTATTCAATTTGAAGAACATAGAGAGACAGAGTGTGAGCGAGGAAGAGGCAGAGAGAGACACACACAGAATCAAAAGCGGGCTCCAGACTCTGAGCTATCAGCACAGAGCTCAATGTGGGGCTCGAACTCACAAACTGTGTGTGAGATCATGACCTGAGATAAAGTCGGACACTTAATCAACTGAGCCACCCAGGTGCCCCAAAATCTTCAAGTCTTCTATATGTCAACTCGTGTTGGAGTTTCTTAAGCATTAGAAAAAATTGGCTCATATTCTTTTGCTTCTCTCTTTTCTAATTCATAACAATTTCCTCGCCCAGTGTAAGCTATCTGAAGGTACAAACTTCTAGGACATTTGAACTTGAGTATAAGTATACACATATATTTTGATGAGTCAAAACCTTCACCAACATGGGCATCTTTTCATGTCAGATATGCAAACTTTGGAGAATAAAATCTTTGACAATTTCTAGGAAACTGTTAGTATTTTTACTTTGTGAGTCTTCATTAGAAGCAGAATTTACCTTTCATATCAGACAACAAAATTTCTCTCTTAGGCTCCTCGGCTGCTAGGAAGCTCGTAGACAACAGGATCAATTCCGCCAGTAGAAGGTGCCCCAAACTTTGAAATGGGAACTAGTGAAGGCCAAGAAGCACCAGTTTGAGGGCAGTGGCAGAGTGGGGGACTGAATTTCCAGGGGAAGGGATGGCAGTGAGGGTCATTTTGGTCTCCAGTCCCTCCTACCAACAGGCTGGTGGCACAAAGCCATGGCATCTTGAGCTGGAAGCCTTGGCTGTAGAGACCTCACGAGTTCCTTGACCTGATCTGGGGTGTTGTTCTTACCTGCATTGTTCAGGAGTCTGGTTGTCATCCTTTTTGGTGATTATGCAAACTACCCAACATTCTTACAATAAACACAATTTCTGCTTCCGGTCATCCAGAATTGATTTCTGGGGCTACAACTAATAAATCCAATCAAAAGAGAACAATGCAAAGGAATTTTGTGCCTTTTTTAATTAATTTTTTTTGAGAGAGAAAGAATGTGCAGGAGTTGGGGAGGGGCAGGGAGAGAGAGAGAGAGAGAGAGAGAGAGAAGAGAGAGAGAAAAGCAGACTCCATGTCCAGCATGCAGCCCGATTTAGGGCTCCATCTCACAACTGTGCCCAAATGGAGAATCAGACGCTTTACCAACTGAGATGCCCCAGCATGCCGGGTGCTTTAATGGTCTAACTCTAGAACAGTAGATATGAAAAAAGTTACATTGACAAATGCTTTCTCTGTTCACTGTTAAACTCTCTCTAATATCATAATTGTTCACATGATTATAAGAAGAGTTGAGTAGAACTGAGGTCCTCACTATTCTATTATTCTAAGTGGGCAAAAGATTCAGGAAAGAAACCACATGGTATGGAAATTAATTCACACTAAAGTGTAAATGATTCTACTGTATGACTAATTTACATTTGAAATAGGAATTTATATTTCAAGCAAATCTTTAATTAAGGTGCAGTGAAAAGATTTTAGCAAGTTAATTGAGCAAATTATCTCATTCTACTTCAAATATCCTAGCTATCCAGAAAAGAATTGTGGATAGGAACAGATATGAACAGAGAGATGGTTCTGTAGGTGCCTCTCACATTGCCTAGGAGTGCTTCCTGTGCCCAAGCTCTCTCCAGAGAATGGAATCCTTTGGTCTACTTTGGACCACGGGACCAGAGAGTTAGGTTGCTAAATATTAAAAATTGTGACATAAAACCCTGAATCTCCCCGCCAGAAGAGAGCACTGGGAGCTTTGGCTTAACAGTGTAGGGTTACCCTGTTGATGCCCTGACTGGTTAGAGTGAATTGTGGAGTCAAGGAACCAGTGTGATTGACATTCCTTTCCTGAGTAAGGTATTTGTTTTCACTGGTTTTATTTGTTCAATTAGTGTTGTCAACATATACTGGAAAATAATGTGAGAATAATTTTCATCTGTTTAAATAAGGGGTTTTGCCTTTGTGGGAGCTGTTAATATGTGAAAAGGTAATGTCAGGTAGGGGTTCCCAGGATGAGCCAAACACATTTTCAGGGATTAATGGTTCTAGTCAAGGCAGAAACTCTTAAACAAAGAATTCATTTCGCATTGAGCAAAGTGCCCCTGTGGTAATTATGTTTTTCACACAGAGGCAATAAACAAAATCTGGTTTTTAGTTTCTTCTAGTATTATGACTAAAAGAAAACTTTGATTGCATTCATTCTTCATTCATTCATTCATTCATTCACTCAACAAAAAACATGTACTGAGACCTTGTAATGTGCCAGATTCTATGCTGGCATTAAGGATTCAAAGATAGGAGGGGATACAGTCCTATATCTCCAGAAGCTAAAGGCCCAGTTCTAGAAAGAGGTTTAGCCTCACGTGTGTGATGTGGTAGCTGCTATTGTTTTGTTACATGCACTATAGTAGCTGTAAATTCTTGCTACCACTTTAGGAAGGCCCTGGAAAGAGTTCAGGGTTGTGCTCACTGTGAGGGAATTACTCATGTAATTCTCATTAGTGCAAATGGGAAAGAGGTGTAAATTCACAGTGATCTAGCTGAGAAAACAAACACTCCTTCTTTGACTTCTGTTGTTTGTTTCTCTTTGTTCTGAGTTGAGTCAGGGAAATAATCAGGAAAATTATACGTGTTCAATTGCCCGGTTGCACCAGAACCCTTGGAGTATCTAATCACAGTTAATAATTAAAACAAAGCAAGGAGACTCAAATGCTGAATTTAAGTACCATCAGGAGGGAAAGAAACCATTTGAAAGGGAAAATATGAACAGTGCTTTGTGGTAGACTTTCACGGACAGAAACAGGGGCAATAAAGGGAAGACATCCTTTTAAAATGGATGTGGATTATGACAGATTAACCAATAAATATATATTAAACTCCTACTGTGTCCCCAGCTCTGTGTTAGACCATGTGGGGAACCGAGTTTCACAGTCCATCAGGGGAGAAAGAACCAACATATTATATGTTATTGAAATAGAAATGGGGACTGGTGCTTTAAAAATGGGACAGGATATTTGAAATAGGAGCATCGACAGAAATGATAGGACCTGCAGTCATAGTTTCAGGTGCTATCAGTTAACCTGATACCAGTTATTTGGGTAATTTAAGCTCTGCTCTGCAGCTGCAATTAATCAATCAATCTTAGTGGCTTATAACAACAAAGGTTGTTTTGTTCTTTTTCCTGTCTCCTTGCTCTGGGATCCAGACTGATGGAGTAGCCACTATCTTGAATGTTACTAAAGAGGGGAAGGGGAAGGTCTGTAGGGTCAGTCACTGACAGTCAAATGCTCCCTTTTATAAGTCATTGGTGTGAGAGATAAACCAACCCAATGACCCAATCCAAGGAGGGACGAGGACACTGGGAGCACAGTGATGCGAGGCTTTAAACCACATTTTTGCAAGAGCGGGTGTCTGATGGACAGGCATACTTGGGGAAGTCACAGCAGACAATTTATCTCCTAACGTGCAAGTTCCTTCCTTGGTTCCTCATTGGCTGAGCACTACAGAGGTTGCAGCCTTATCCAGACTTCACCTCTGCCCATGTAAGGCAAAATGTACATTCCTTGAGGTGATGCATGGACTTCAGTTCTTTGGCTCATGCTCTTTGCAAAGCCCATGAAAGTAAGCCCACAAAATGGAGAGGGGAAGAAAAAATGGGAAGTGAAGTGTCTAAGGGTGTGGGATTCCATTGTGTGTGTGGGAGGGCTTTGTACATATTTCCAATAGGCTGTAAACTTATTGTTAACTAGACAGCACAGCTTTTATTTCATATTTCTAAAAATGAATCCTCTCACTTCTCACAATTGGCAAGACCTAGTATTATGGTCCCATCCAACCACAAGGGGGCTGGGAAATATAATACTGCTATAGGCCCAGAAAGCAGATAGCTAGCTATAGTAGGTGAATAGCACTAATGACTGTGACTCTGACCTTTCCAGACAGAGTGTTCAAATGAGGTCACATTAAAAGTTGAATTCAGGGGCGCCTGGGTGGCTTGGTCGGTTGAGCGTCCGACTTTCGCTTAGGTCATGATCTCGCGGTTCGTGGGTTCGGGCCCGCGTCAGGCTCTGTGCTGACTGCCAGCTCAGAGCCTGGAGCCTGTTTCAGTCTGTGACTCTCTCTCTGACCCTCCCCTGCTCACGCTGTCTCTCTCTCTCTCTCCTAGAAATAAATAAAACATTAAAAAAAAAAGTTGAATTCAATGTGATGCTCTTCACCTGTGTGAGATTTTACTGAAGGCCGAGTTTTCCTTCATATTTGGGTATGCATTGGAATCACGTGGAGCACTTGTTAAACCGTAGATCTCTGAGCCCTACCTTCAGAGTTTTGGGTTTGGTAAGTGTGAGATTAGAGCCCAAAATATGCATCCCCCACAATTTCCTGAAGGACGCTGATGCTGCTCATCTGGGAACTGCACTTTGAGAACCACAAGTCAAGGAAAATCCAATGGAAGCTTCCTCCCTCTTGTCTATTCAAGCCTTTGGTGAAATCATACTATATGTTTGAGCCTGACTTGTGTTCTAGGAAATGGTGGGAAGGTCTATATACTCTAATCAGAGGGATGGCTGATTTCAGAACCCACAGGGTCTGACCCAGCTTCATCAGCTGACTTTAGGGTCTGCCTCTCTCTTTTTTCCCTGTGGGTGCCTCCTTAGGGCAGAAGCTGTCTTTTTCTCACTGATTGGTAGATTTCAGAAACATGTCTTCAAATTCCATGACCAAGAAAATAAGACCCAGAAAT
Source organism: Hyaena hyaena (assembly GCF_003009895.1). NCBI lineage: Eukaryota > Metazoa > Chordata > Mammalia > Carnivora > Hyaenidae > Hyaena > Hyaena hyaena. The sequence goes on along the minus strand of NW_024082366.1, from coordinate 114,360 downwards.
CAGAATCTGTTCCTCTTATTCCTTCTAAGGTCAGATCTCTAAGTCTTCATTTCCTCTCTGGGGACCCTCCTTTTCCCAGGATCATTGACAACTGAAAAATATCCATGTCCCTGGTGGGACACCCTGACCCAAACAAAAATGTGTGACCACCACAGCACACTCACATCACAAAACAATAGTACCACACACTTCAACAAGATTAAAAGTGAGGAGGGAAGATGTGGGAGGCTATTTCCACTGCATCTCTCCTCCGTATTGCAGAGGAGGCATGGCTCTTCTAATTTTCAATATTTTCTTGAATCTGGGTTGATCAGCCTTAAGTAAAACCACATGTGTGTCATTAGGCCTTCAGTCCAGGTTAAACTCTACCAAGCCCACCCAAGATTCTTTTTGTTGTCCTCCTACAAGGCCATCCTGCCTGTCCTTCCTGCGCTCTTCTGATTCCCCAAACTTCTGCTTTCCTGTGAACATCAGCTTGAGTAAGAGCATGTCTAACTGCTGAACAAGCAAGGGTGAGGCATGGAGCCATCAGAGACATCGGAGAGCCTGTAGAGATGTATCCTGTCTACAGGATACGCCCTATGCATAGTCACACGGAGCACTTGGCTCTGCAGAGTCACTATTTGGCCTGTGTCTGATATGTGTGTGGATGTCTGGCCCATTTGAGTTGACTTCCAGAAAAGGGAATACCTTCAATGGAGGTGTGTTCAAAGCTCTGTCTCTTGCAATTCAGAAAAACTGTAGCTTTGAAATGGCAGCTTACCCAATTTCTATCCTCACTGCTAAGGTTTCAAGCCAGAGCCCAGGCTCAAGGTGCCATGTGCTACCCTTTACTAATAGTCTTTTCAAATATAATAAAATTAATTCTAAAAGAACCCCAGCTATTGTTCTAAACATGTTAGAAATAGTAGCTTATTCTTGTGATACCAGCAGGAAAAAGACCACTTTTGCTTTCTATCATATGATATATTCTTTCCCCCAGGATCCCCATCAGAGTGTACATTTGTTAGAATTGATGGATCTACACTGACACATCATTAGCACCCAGAGTCCATAGTTTACACTAGGATTCACTCTTGGTGTTGTACATTCTATGGGTTTGGACAAATGTATAATGACAGGTATTCACTATTATAGTATCATACAGATTAGATTCAATTGCTCTAAAAACCCTTTATGTTATGCCTATTCATCCCTCCCTACCACCCAACCTGTGAAACTGCTGGTCTTTTTACTGTCTCAGTATCTTTTCTGGAATTTCATATAGTTGGAATCATACAGTATATAACATTTTCAGATTGGTTTCTTCCACCTAGTAATATGCATTTGAGGTTCCTTCATGTCTTTTCATGACTTGATAGCTCATTTCTTTTTCGTACTTAGCAATAGTCCAATGTCTGTATGTACCACAGATTATTTATGCATTCACCTACTGAAGGACATCTTTATTGCTTCCAATTTTTGGAAGTTATGAATAAAGTTGCTAAACATCTGTGTACATGTTTTTCTGTGGATATAGTTTTCAACTCCTTTGGGTAAAAACCAAGGAGCATGATGGTTGGATTATATGGTAAAAGCATGTTTATCTTTGTAAGATGCCGCCATCTTGTTTTGCAAAGTGTCTGCACCAGTTTGCATTCCCAGGAGTAGTGAATAAGAGTGCCTGTTGCCCCACATCTTGACCAGGACTTGGTGTTGTCCTGTTTTGGATGTTTACCATTCTAATAAGTGCACCAACCGTATTCTACACATTATTTTAATTTTTTAAATGTGCACTTCTCTGATGCGATGTGATGTGGAGCATCTTTTCATATGCTATATATGTCATCTGTATATCTTCTGTAGTGAGGTGTCTGTTAAGGTCTCTGGCACTATTCTAATTTTTGAAATTAGATATTCTAACTGCTGTTGATATCTAGAAATTACATTGTCTTTCATATATTAAACTTACATCTAGAAGTTTGGATAAATTCTCTAGTTAATTCCAGTATGTTTCTCTGTAGACAATTATATGTAAATAGTGACAGTTTTGTTTGCTCTTTCCAATAGTATATGCTTATATTCCTCTCTTTTCCTGCTGTGCTGGCTAGAGTCTCAAAGAGAATACTGAAGAGAAGCAATCTTACTGGTCTTATTTCTCATAGAAAAGAGAATGATTTTAATATTTTGCTATTACATATGATATATTTATGGGAGATACATTTTGTCAGGCTAGGAAAGTTTCCTTCTCTTCCCACTTCCATATATCTCTCAAGAATGAATAAATATTTTTGACTGCTTTTTCTGTGACTATTGAGATCATACTTTTTTCCTTTAAAAAATGACTTTTATGTGGTACATTGCAATAATGACTTACATAATGTCAAATCTAGCCAAATTTCTGGAATAAATCAATTATGTCATAGCATTTTATCTTATTTATAAATTATGTAATTCAGCTTGATAAGATTTTTGTTTAGAATTTTGCGTTGCTCTTCGTGAATGAAATTGGCTTATCATTGTCCTCTCCTGTAGTATCTTATGTCTTGTTTTGATATTGAAAGTTAAGATTCAATAATGTGTGTGTTTATGAAAGATATACACTATTAACAGCAATTGAGAAATTCAGTTAATTAAAGGTGATTTTTTGTCTTCTTTACAATTTTCTGCAATTTCTACTTTTCCACAATGAGAAAAAATTGTATATGATCACACATTATTCATGGAAACACAGACATAATTGCCGATACATACATGTAGCCTAATGCAGAGTTTCTTGATTCTATGGCACTGGATTAGCCTCACTTTATTGTGATTTTAGGGTGCTCCTTGGTAGGGAAGATAAAGAGTGGCAAAGTCCTTTGAGAATCCTCAAAAGTAGCAGGGAATGCTAAGATGTACTACAGCAAAATGCAGAGGGCTTAGCAGTCCAGATTTGAACATATAGTAACAAGTCAGATTGGGCCAACCCATCTGACTCCTCTGTGCTTTAATTTTCTCAATCATTTACTTCATAAAGTTGTTAGCATTTTGTAAGTATTGTAAATGTGAAATTTATAATTTAATGTCTTTATACACCTCATAGGTAGATAGCTATATGTATATACATGTTGTGTGTGTAAAACAAAAAGGAAATTATTTAAGGGACTCAAATAAAGGTTGGTAAGGCTTTATCCAGTAGACTTCTTGATTCACCTGAAGACCTGGTGACTCCCCACTAGAAGCAGGGTCAAGCAAAGTTGAGTCCCTTTCTTTGCCACTTTGGCTGAGACAGCAATTTGCAACTTTCACTGAAACTCAGGGTTGGGAGTCATTCCTATTTCATGCTCCCTGCAGAACAATATTTCTCAAAAACTGTTTATGCACATCTTGAAGTTTATTGGCTAGTCAAAATTCATGAGGTACAAGTGGTAGCTGGCCAAAAAAAAGAAAACAGGGTGAAGGTAGAAGGCAAGAAGAAACAAGGAGCTATCTACTCTTGCTCATTTTAGACTTTTCCCAAAAGACAGATAGATATAGATAAATATAGATTGATAGGTAAAGAAAGCAAAACAAATGCAGAATTGTTAATCTGTAATTCAATATTCACTGCCTTTCTTACTTCATACACAGCCTTACTTACTTTTTACTTCAACTATAGCTCCTAGAGGGAAGAATAGATGCTTCTGGATAGCATTCATTGTAGAGATTACATGCAATGGAAAAAAGAACAGCAACAACAAAAGACCCAAAGATGATAAACAGGCTTAGTGGATCATGCCAAAAAAATATGTGGGAGTTGGGGGAGAGAGACAGTTGTGGGAATTGAAAGTGGGAGAGTTTTGAGGTGTGGGAAGTGAGGAGTGGGGAAAAACTTTGGGGGAACAGCTATTGTTCCTGCAAATGATACCGAAGAGGCAGGGAAATGGAGAGAGAAAATTGTAAAAATGGTGTTGTGTGCATGAAGTCTCAATAGACTAGGCAAAGATTTGATGTATTTCAGTTACTTTTTGTCTGGTGATCTGAACCAACTGTTTCTTTTAATATGATGTTATCATAAGACTGGCCCACGTGGGGCCCCAGTTCAATTTAGGTTATTCACGAAAAAATTTGCTTGGGGAGTAGAAGGCTTAAACAAAACACGGTGTATGAATTTACTGATTTTTCTTTTCTTACTACAGATATTGGTCTGTGGGATAAGGAGACAAGAAGAAACAAATCTAACTGCATCATTCCCATCATCATTACTGTTAATCAGAGCAGTTATTTAGCACAAATACAAGACAAATATTTTCCCCTGAAGTCCCATCCATGCTGTAGGAACCTTCCTTGGTGGCCTAAATCTCATCAAAATAATTCTTACTCAGGTTTTTTAATATCACTAAATTCTCAGCTGTTCTTTTACTCACCACCTCCCCTGGTCTCTTCCCCCTACTGAAGAAAAGACATCTAACTTTAAAACTTTTTTTTTAATGCTTATTTATTTGAGGTAGGGGGAGGGGAAAAGAGAGACAGAGACACAAAGTCAGAAACAGGCTCCAGGTTCTGAGCTGTCAGCACAGAGCCCGATGCAGGACTCGAACTCACAAACAGTGAGATCATGACCTGAGCCGAAGTCAGATGCTGAGGTGACTGAGCCACCCAGGTGCCCCAAGACATATAACTTTAAAATGCTGAGAGAAAGAGAGAAAGACATGGAGGAGAACAGATTTTGGGAATTCTGAGCGATAAAAAAAAAAAAAAAATGGGATGGTGCAGCAGACTCTGTCTATGTTTGCACATATCACCTTGGCACATACCATTCTAGGGCCTCACCATGTGAGGGCTTTCTCTTACTCTCAAATGGGAAAGGCCAGAAGGGTCCATAATGGATGATCATTTGGTGGATGGATACCCTGGCTTCCTCACTCTTTGCTGGGGATAAATCAAGAAGGGTCCTTGCTGAGTTAAGCCTCAGTTGTCCCAGTTCCAATTTGCTTGATAATATTTCCTTTTTCATTGCTCTATTTCCTAACAGAGCTTTTGGGACCAACTCCTAAATAAACTACTTGTACCAATTCTCCAATGTCAAGGTTTGCTTCTGGGGGCAGCCATCCTGAGACAGGTGGGGATGGAAGGCATTTGAAAGGACAGTAAGGACATCCAAGATCAGTGGTTCCTACTTCTTCATTGTGCCTCAGCTCAGCTTTTCTTTTCTCCGTATTCTTTTTCCATGGTGAGGTTTCACAATCACAGAGCACTGCTGTCCTGTACAGGAAAGTTCAAATAAAAAGATAGAATAACTGCATGATGAGCATCTAACGAAGGAGAGGTCATGGTTAAAAAGACAAAGGCTTAGAGGGAAGTGTGTGCTTTCTATAGCACTCTGAGAATAAAAATCTGTTTCCAATTGATTTCTTTCTTAACATTCCACCCTCTCCCCCTTCCCACCCTCTCCACCCCCTTGAACAATCCAGGTTGTTATCTACCTCTGGTTTTGGGCAATGTGCCTTTGACCTGGATTGTCTTCCAGAAAACCTTGACAAGGGATGCATTTTTTAAAAAGATCTTGTACCATGTCAGCACTGCATGTGGTCTTCCAATAGTCTGTCACAGATTCTTCTTCTAGAGTGTTAAAGGTAACAGTCAGAACATGAATAGTTTGGAGGCTGCCCATGACAATTAATGTCCACTACGTTCAGAACTCAGCTATCTAGGAAAAATGATTCCTCATGATTACTGGAAATTAGAATCATAGTAGACTGTCTTCATATGTATAATGAAAACTGGTATCTTTTTATTTAATTTTGTTGTTTTTTTAAAAAAATTTTTATATTTATTTATTTTTGAGAGACAGGGAGAGACAGAGCACCAGTGGGGGAGGGGCAGAGAGAGAATGAGACACAACCTGAAGCAGGCTCCAGGCTCTGAGAGCCTGGCGCAGGGCTCAAACCCACAAACCTCGAGATCATCACCTGAGCCGAAGTTGGACGCTTAACTGACTGAGCCACCCAGGTGCTCTTAATTTTGTTGTTTTTTAATTGAAGTATAGTTAAACACAAGTTTATATTGATTTCAGGCATACAATGTAGTGACTCGGCAAGTCTCTACATTATGCTGTGCCCACCACAAGTGTAGCTGCCATCTGTCACCATGCAATACTATCAAAATGCCACCGACTATACTCCCTATGCTGTAAGAGGTGGTATCCTTTTGAACCTGGATGATTTGGGGTGTTTGATTTTTTTAAAGCTTCTTTGGGCCTAAGTTTGTCTCCCCTGTATTTTATTTAAAAATGTAAAAAGGACTGTTCATAACCATATTTCAGGATGAGCAATCTGCCATGAACACAGCTGGACACAGCTGTCCAGGTGGAATTTAACAGTGGAACCATAATAACAATTTTCTTAAGATACCTACAGGTGCCCTTCTAACACTTCTTCCTCTCTGCCAGCCCCTTAATCAATCCCTTGGACTATTCATTTCTTATCTCTCCCCTCCTTTGAATAGTAGACTCTTCTTTTTTAAAAAAAAATATTTACTCATTTTTGAGAGAGAGAGAGGAGTGGGGTGGGGGGCAGAGAGAGAGAGGGAGACACAGAAATTGAAGCAGGCTCCAGTCTCTGAGCCATTAGCACAGAGCCTGATGCGGGGCTTGAACTCATGAACTGTGAGATTATGACCTGAACCAAAGTCAAATGGTTAACTGACAGAGCTATGCAGTCACTTCTCATATTGTCCTTTCTCTATTTTCATATTTGAAGATATTTTACTGTATTTTTGAAAAACTATTTGGAAGGCCAAAAGGAATTATAATGGGGGATAGAGTGATGATTAAAGGTACAGAAAAAGAAGAAGAGAATTTTAAGGGCAACATACTGTATGTTTGTGAGAATTTGCATGAATTCAGTTCCATTTAGTTAACATGAATTTAGCACTTACTGTTTGCCAAGAACAAGTATTCTAAGGGATTGAAAGTTAATAATAGTTTTCAAGAAGCAGCTAAAAACTAAAAGGTGACCATTTTTGCATACCACGATGATTGATGGGAATGGGTGGAACAGGCTTTTGGGACAATCATATTTAAAAAATGATATTACATTTCGAAAATATAGTTTACATATATATACATATATATAGTATATACATATATAGCATATACATACACACACACACACACATACACACATGATGTTAAAAGAAAATAGGCACAGAGAAGCTTAAGAAGCTTAAGAACGCCCCAGATGGGGTGCCTGGGTGGCTCAGTCAGTTAACCATTCTACTTTGGCTCGTTCATGATCTCATGGTTCATGGGTTCAAGTTCCACATCAGGCTCTGTGCTGACATCTCAGAGCCTGGAGCCTGCTTGGGTTTCTGTGTCTCCCTCTCTCTCTGCCTCTGCCCCACTTGCACTCCGTCTCCCTCTCTTTCACAAATAAATAAACATTAAAAAGAAGACCCCAGAAATGACAGGTGGGATTGGGAAGAAAGTTTACTTTCTATTTTATATCCTTCTCTTTGATACCATTATAGCTTGTAAGTTTTTCTTCTGTGCAGGTATTATTTTTATAGTAAAAAAAGTGTTTTAAAAATTTCAATAAATTGGGGCTCCTGGGTGGCTTAGTCGGGTAAGCGTCCGACTTTTGCTTGGGTCATGATCTCGCGGTTCGTGGGTTTGAGCCCTGCGTCGGGCTCTGTGCTGACTGCCAGCTCAGAGCCTGGAGCCTGTTTCAGAGTCTGACTCTCTCTCTCTCTCTCTGACCCTCCCCTGCTCACGCTGTCTCTCTCTCTCTCCTAGAAATAAAATAAAACATTAAAAAAAAATTTAAAAATTTCAATAAATTTCTAGTCTTCAGAAAACTTAAAATGACCTCAAAGAATACCAATACAGGATACATACTATGGTAGATCGCTTCAAAGATGGCTAGTAATAATTTCATCTCTTTGTGTACCTCCATGGCATCAATAGATCAAGAGAGTACATCTTAAAATTTCTCATCACAAGAAAAAAAGTTTGTTTCTATGTGTGGTGATGGATGTTAACTAGACTTGTGGTGGTGACCATTTCACAATATATACAAATATCTAATCATTATGTTGTACACCTGAAACTAATGTATCTCAATTATATGTCAGAACAAAAGAAAGAAAGAAGAAAGAAAGAAAGAAAGAAAGAAAGAAAGAAAGAAAGAAAGAAAGAAAGAGAGGGAGGGAGGGAGGGAGGAAGAGAGAAAGGAAGGAAGAGAGAGAGAGAGAAAGAAAGAGAGACAGAAAGAGAGACAGAAAGAAATAGAGAAAGAAAGAGAGAAGAAAAGACAAGAAAAGACAAGAAAAGAAAAGAGAAAAATGGAGCTGATTTCTCCCACACTTGGGATTTGCAATGAATATCATGTTGTGTCTGGTGCCCAGCACACAGTAATATTAGTAAATATTAATTCTCACCCCTTCCTTGACTCTTGTGTAGTTGAGAACAGAGTAGCCTTCCTATTCATGCCAAGAAACAGTATTACTGGAAGGAAGAAAGAGAACTAGCTGGTAAGAGAGGAGACTTAGTCAGATGGGCTTGAAAAACCTCAAACCAGAGAACACACCAGTGAAACTGGGCCCTGTGTCAGAACATAGAAATGGTGGTCCCTTAGAATTTCGGCGTGTTCTCCCAAACTTCTGCCTTGGATTTTACTTTGCTGAGGCTGCAAACATCTACTATGCCCCTTGCGTACCACCGCTCCCTTATATCTCTGCCTCTTTGATTCATTTCTTATCTATTCCCAGCCACCTAAAATGTGAAGAGGAATGAGAAACAGCCCTTCGGCATGAATCTGTACCTATGCCTGTGGCTGGGGGCTCAAATGTCAGAACTGCTGCTTAATTTTTCAGGGGTGAGGGGAGATCCTCATATAAGAAATGTTGATTTTCTTTCAGGGTACAGCTGACAAACAAAGATCTGTGAATTTCTAAATACTTGCCCTTCAAAGGGCAGGGGGAGGTCAGGAGCCTCATGCATTATCTCCACCAAGACAGGAACCAGGGGATTCATGCACATGAGGACAGTCTGTTATTCTGACTAGAGATGCAGTACATCACCACACATTTTTAAAGATACTGTCCAGGGACCACAGCAAAAATTATAATCCCTCTTGGCATGGGACATACTGCAACAGCTGACTTAGAATCCCGGGTCTACCTTTTCAAGTTCCTACAACCCTATTCAAAACATTTGATTTTTGAACTTGAGTTTCCACATCTGCAGAATGGGGATAATATCAGTCACACAGTACTACTGTATTAAATTTGAAAAAAATGTATGGAAAGTGGCTGACATAAGTAGGTGGTCTACAAATATTTGTAAGATAAAGGAATGTCATGTGGTGGTACTCAGTAAATACTGTCCGCAACCCACTTTGGGAGAGGGCAGAGAGCAAAGAAGGTACATGGAGAGGAAGATGTGTTTCTATCAATATTCATTCAGGCCCCAGGGGCAGGAGTTGGAGGGTTATACTCAAAAGTCTATAGGAACCTAGTAGATCAAGTAAGTGAGACCCAAGTTTTTTGACACATCTCACACTGAGAGGTGGTGATTATGTACCTTCAGCTGGATGGGCTTATGAATGTTTCAGTCAACAGAATATGACTTCTGAGGCTAGGTTGTAAAGATCATGAAGTTCTGCCTGCTTCTCTAGGGTGCTTGCTACAGGGGAAGTGGCCACTATGTGACAAGTCCCATCCTTTTGCAGCACCAGTCTACAGTCCCAGCTGGGCCTCCAGGCATCTTAATCTGCATCAACTGTAGTCCCATGAGTGGCCATCCTGGGCCTCCAGCCCAACCAAACCTTCATATTATTGCTTCTTGGCCAACATCTACCTACAACTACAAAATCATGAGCAAAATTAAATGGTCATTTTAAACCACTGACTTTTGGGGGGCAGTTTGTCACTCTTCAATAAATGTCACGGGAACAACCAGGCACCTGGGGCCTTGTTGAACTGGAGACCATGTGCCTTAACTAAAGTGGTAGTTATTACTCAGCTCATACAAATGTGATGGAGGGGATCAGGCTTTGGTTAGCCAGCTGTGTGACAAAGAGATGTTAGATCCAGATTTTTGTGAAATCTCCAAAGGTTTGAGGTATCTGTTTCTAATTAAAATTTTTTGAAAACGGGTGTTTGGGTGGCTCTGTCGGTTAACTGTCCAACTCTTGATTTTTGGCTCAGATCATGGTCTCACGGTTCATGAGTTGGAGCCCCTCTCCGGGTTCTGTGCTGACAGTGTGGACCCTGCTTGGGATTCCCTTTCTCTCTCTCTCTCTTTCTCTCTCTCTTTCTCTGCCCCCCCCCCCACATTCGTGTACATGCTCTCTCTCAAAATAAATAAACCCTTTTAAGAACTTTAAAATTTTTGAAAATATCATGTGTATCACAACAAAGTTATCTATGTGTCAATAAGACATGTGAGCTGCCAGTCTGTAGAAGTGAGGAATCTGCTTACCCTACTCTATGCAATACCTTCATGAAAACTGAAAACTGGGTCCTTCAACCCTAGCCAGTGGCCTCTGGCCCAGCAGGAATGCTTCCCAGCAGCATATTAGCATATGAAAACCGGCACTTAGGCAAGTGTTTGTACAGTTCCAGATCTAAGCCAAACACACTGCCTCTTGTTTCACTAGTGATTGGAGTTTTGACCCATTTAGGCCTGACAGCAAAATGGCAATTAGCAGGGGATGTCCTTAGTGGTGTTTTGATTGGGAGGGAATGAAACAAGTTGCAGGGAGGAGGATGAGAGGTGGGGCAATAAAGAAAAACTTTCTGGAGGACAAAAGTTCATGAGTTTTCCCTTGAAATTAATTTAAGGGCAGTAGAATGACATCAACAAAAATCTCAGTGAATTGTTGAGTGTTTTTAAAAACACAGCTCTTATTGCTTTTGGCTTTCGCGGAGTGTATTTCATTCTGGGGCCTTCCAGAATACACTTTTAACTGTGGAGGAAAGAATTAATCACACTCACTCAGTAGTACCTAGTGTTTGTATATTTTATAGAGATGTCTATGCATATACACAGTATATAAATTCTTTTTTCACTCAAGTGGAGGCGTGTGATATACAGCATTCTATGCCTTTCCATTTTCACAAGACAAAAATGCTAAAGAGAATTCCATTTTTCCATAGCTGTGTGTGTGTGCCCTCATTCCTTCCTACAGCTGTATAACATTTGTTTTACAGGTATATCGTAAGTTATTTAACTAGTCCGGTGTTGGTGGACACGTGTATTGTTTCTACGGTAATTTCCTTTTCAAATAATTTAGAGTAAATTCTGTGCTATGTGTATGAGTGAAATCCTATCTGTGACTTATAAGTGATTAGCCAGCATTTGAAGTGGTCTGACTAACAACACTTCAAGGATGGTTAGCACTTTCAATATCCTTATTGAAATCTGCACCAGAGGGTGTATTCATTAGTATAAAAGAAGAAATGAGTAGAGTTCAAAATAGGTGGTTAGTTAGGAAGAGTATGTATTCTTCATGGACTGACTGACTGACTGACTTGCTGATTGGCTGAATGACTGATTGAATGTCTGACTGACTGTGTGTCTGTCTGTCTGAATGTCTGACTGACTATCTCATTACCTGATCTAATGATGGGCTGGCTGACTGGTCTGGATAACCATAAGAAGAATAACTTGCAGAAGGAGGGGAGGAATAGGATGGGGTTTGGAGTCTCCCTTCTAGCACCTATGCTATCAATCTATTAGAAGCCCTTTCTTTTTTTTTTTTTAATTCAATAAGAAGCCAACCAGTGCTGTGAACAAGAAAGAAACACAATTGAAGGAAAAGTTGCTCATAAATCATTGCAACACTTGATGGTTCTTGCAGAAGCCTGACCAAACCAAATCCAAACAACCCAACCTCAGAGCTAAGTCAGCTTCTGTTCCATACTCCCAGCTTCAAACAGATCTCTTCTCAGGCAAAAATATGACATAAAAAACTTCTTTTCCATGAGCTTTCCCTCTGGTGGTGACCTTTTATCTCCTTTCAGCTGACCAGGGCCTTGCCCTCTTTACCTTTTTCCCCTCTCACAACACAAAGATCTGATAACAAGTCACTGACACTTATTGATTGGTTGATTATATTTTGACTGGAACTCGTATTCATTAACACTTTGTCTCAAATAGGCTTGTGAAATTTAAGACTTCTAGCTGTAATTATGGGGTAAAAAGTGTTCCACTCAAGTTTAAAAGAATTTCAGGCATCAGCAAACAGGAAGAGAGAGGTGAAGGTCTACTCAGTTACTTTGGAATGTGGTCCTGATTTGTCTTTTGGGAGGGGGGAAATTTTTTCCACACAAGAAGACTCTGGCAACATTGCAATAATGCAGAGGCTAGCAGAGATAAAGGTCCTGAAGGCCTAGGCCAGGGGTTGTTTTGGTTTGGAACTGCCAGTGACTTCTTCTAGAACTTTCTCTAGATCTTGCTCCCACCATCCCTACTTGACCATACACAGACCTTGTTCTTTTCCACCTCAACCAAATTCCTAACTCAAGTCCATCTATTCCAAGTCTCTAAGACGCACAGTTTTCCTGTGGAGCAGTTTGATAGGTTAGTGATTATTTAATGTTTTATTTTCCTACTTGAGCCCTGTGTCTGCCAATTGGAAAGCATTTGGCCAATAGCATCTCTACCTCAAGTTAGGAAGCTTATACTTCCTTAAATTATTTTTAATGTTTTATGTATTTCTGAGAGAGAGAGAGAGAGAGAGAGAGCATGAGCAGGGGAGGGTTCAGAGAGAGAGAGGGAGACACAGAATCTGAAACAGGCTACAGGCTCTGAGCTGGCTGTCAGCAGTTGAACCCACGAACCACGAGATCATGACCTGAGCCGAAGTCAGACGCTTACCTGACTGAGCCATCCAGATGCCCCAGAAAGCTTCTAACAACAACAAAAAGTATGTCATTAATATATAGTTTACTTATTAACTAGAGTTTGAATGTGTGATTAACAAGGAAGCTTGGGGATCTATATATTTGAAGGAAAGGGGATCTTTGAGTCCGAATAACAAAAGGTGTGTATTATCCTCATCTCACCTATTAGGAAATTCATACTCAGCTGGTCTAGTAATCTTTCCAAGAACACCCAGCTTTAAATTGTGGAGCCAGTATTTGAACCCAGCTCTGGCTTTCAAGCCATGCTCTTTCTTTACAACACAACAATAAGAAATGGTTTTATTTCCTAAGACTTTAGTGTCTTTGGCTACACAAATAAAGAGCTATTGTTTCTAACATGGGGCTGAAATCTATAGGACTTGTGTAAAGGTAGACAATGTATATCACTGTTTTTAATGTCTCCTCATTGTATTCCACTTTTTCCACCATGCAAAATTTTCTAATAAAAGGATTCTCAATGGTTTCCTGATCATAATGATTCTTATTCTTGTCAGAAGCTGGCAAAAATAAATGGAAAGTAGAGAGAGTAGGTTGTGTTACTTTTAAAGCAGTAATTATTAATATACAAACAAATGGGGGAAATGTTTATGAAACAGAAAGCATGAATTCTTGTCCCTGTTTTGGTGGACACATGTCTTAGAGAGTAGGTTAAAAGTTTACCATAATAACTTGGGTTATCTGTTCAATTTCAAATCTAGGATCGATAAGGCTTATCAGGGCATTTTTATGACTTCAGGGAGGTTATCACTATCTTAATATAGTGATGAAGACAAAAGCCAGACCTCACTTGAGGTCAAAACTGAGCAATCAAATTAACATCTGTTAGGAATGACTTGGTCCAATCTTCAAGGTCAACATATTCACAGATGTCAAACTGTCTGAATGGAGAGATGATAATCATTGACCCTGAACCCTTCTGGGGCTTGGCAGACAGCTGAGGGGGAGATAAGGAGCTTTCTGTTGAGATAGAAAAATACATGTTTGAATGTACACTTCCTTATTTTCTTTTTGTGAAATGAAGGGAATTGCCAAAAAAAATCATGTCTTAGTTACTATGGTCCTGTTGGGTGGAGTTAAAGGAGTTTAGTGAGCTCCTCCTTTCCCACAACCACTTTCTCCAGAATTATAACTCCGAGTTCCTGACAGATATTAGTCCCATGGTTTCTTTTACTTATTAACCCTGAATAGTAATTGGAAAAGGGTAGGTAGCCAGTAAAAGAAACAGGAAAGAAGAGAGATTAAGTATGGCTGATCGATAGAAGGATTGGTCTAATTTGCACGGAAAAGCTCTGAATTTCATATAGCTTTAGTGTGCCATTATCAACTAGGTAAACTCTTAACAAAGTTTACACTGAAAGATTTTCCCACTTCAGATCAGAAATGGAGTTTTTAACTGTAAATATAGACCTGACCTTGAATTTATTAAAAACAAAACAAAACTTAATAGAATTGACAACAGTGTTCTTTACAGTCTACAACTGTGGGGCCTAAATGGATATTACCTCCTGATAGTATAAATTCTTGAGGAAGGGAACATTTTCTGTTTTGTTCCCCAGTGCATTCCCAGTACCTAGAAAGATAGAGAGGAATACTATCTCTCAGCCATTGTAAAATCTCCTGGTGCATTTTTTTCTCACAAAGTGAAGCAAATCAGTCAACTGGAACGTGACAGACTCTCTAACTCTCTTGATGGTGAGCATGCTATTGCAAGCATGATAAACCAGATAAACTGGACTGGAGGCTCAGGTCCTTATGGTAGCTCTTTTTAAAAAGTTCTGATTTACTGGATGTGAAAGTCAGAGCCCTATGAAACAGTTAGTTAGTTAGTTAGTTAGTTAGTTAGTTAGTTAGTTAGTTTTTGTGGAAGAATCAATGGATACTTGACTCATTTGTGAAATGTTGGTACCAGTCAAGACTGACTTATAACTTGATTTTGTGTCAGTTAAGACTGACTTGACTTTTAACTGTGATGCAATGCATGCCTCAAATTCATGTAGTGATGGCCCCGTCTACACACTGGCCACAAAATGACGAGAATTGTGGTATACAATTAGATACAGGACACAGCTCAGCTATGTGGCTGATAACAAAAAGTCACAATGCTGCCTAGGTATTAAAGTGACCCATCATAAAGCAGAAGAAATAGTCGCAATCAGTAAACAGTAATTGGTTATGTCTATGAGACTTGGTCAGAGTCTTGCTGGTCTACCTGGGAGACCCAGCTGGGCATAGTAGAAAGAGCACTAGGATTGGGTCTGACAGGGGAATTGTATTCAGGTGCTAACCTAACCCCCAGAATCTCTAATTATTTATTTCTAAAACATTATCATCAAGTGCCCTATAGAGATTCTTTCGAGGGAGGGAAGCATTGTCATTCAAAATAAGACTCAAGAAAAAGATACTCATGTCCTCTCTGTTATTCCCCTATAAATTATCCATGAGTTCGATTTCCTACTATACTTTTCAGTCCTAAGTTGGCTTCTCCTGTTGCTACTGGGACACTTCCAAAAAGTGCCCCCTGCCAAACAGCCAGAATGTTTATGGGAATAAATATTTAGCTGACTTTTCACGCCCTCACTCTTCAAGAAGAAAAAGCACACCTTCTAAATAGTATGGGGAGAAACCTTCCCAGAGGCTTTTATCTTATCCTGAAGTTAAGCATTCCTGATCCTACAGAAGTCCATTAAAGACCTCCTCCTGCCAATGTATATCATTATGGTCTCCAATAATAATAAAGATAATGATAACAGTGTTAATAATAACATTGCTGTTAGTGTGACATAGCCTTTGGCCCTCTAGCAAACCTAGAGCTATGATTTTATATAGGGACATACTGGCTTCATTTAGCCATTTGTTAAGATTGTATAAAAAGCATAGGCTGTCATATTGGTGAGATGTATGCCTGTTTCATTAAGGTTTTAGGAGCTAGCCTAAGTTTAGATAAAAGTGAGTAATGTCTTCAGCAAACATGCTTATCAAGAGTAAACTTTCACTTTCAAAAAAATACCACAGTTCTTGATGTAAATATCTCTTGGTAGTTAGAAACCTAAGATTTTTCTTAAACTCTTGAATTAAATATAAGAATTGGAGGGGCACCTTGGTGGCTCATTCCATTGAGCATCTGACATCGGCTCAGGTCATGATCTCGTGGTTTGTGAGTTCAAGCTCTGCATCAGGCTCACTGCTGTCAATGTGGAGCCCATTTAGGATCCTCTGTCCCCATCTCTTGGTCTCTCCCCCACTCATTCTCTTTTCCCTCTCAAAAATAAGTAAACATTGGGGTGCCTGGGTGGCTCAGTCAGTTAAGCGTTTGACTTCGGCTCAGGTCATGATCTCACAACTCATGGGTTCAAGCCCTGTGTCGGGCTCTGTGCTGACAGCTAGCTCAAAGCCTGGAGCCTGCTTCCAATTCCGTGTCTCACTCTCTCTCTGACCCTCCCCTGCTCACGGTGTCTCTATCTCTTTCTCTCAAAAATAAATAAAACATTAATTTTTTTAAAAAATAAGTAATCATTAAAAAATAATTGGATAAAAAATCAGACTGGTCTCACACTCAAAAAGTGGTAGTGTTTGATTGTATTTTCCTCTCTACTCTGCTTTTCCCATCATGCACTTCTCCATTTGCATTTCATTAGGCAGTAAAAGAGACTGACCCCATTTGTGCACATTTCCTCTTAGAACATCCACTGTGCTGTGTGAAATAGCAGAGTAAAGAAGGGACTAATTTATTGAACATCGACCATATGCCAGGTGCTTTGGTGTCAAGATTGATTTTCTCACCTGTAAAATATCTCAGGATAATAATAGCTCATGCATTTTTGAGTTAGTGTGAACATTAGTTAAGACCATATCATGAATCTATTAGATTCATAAGTCAAAATCATTCTAAGGGTGAACCCTCTCTTCCTGAACCATTCCCAGTACTCTGAGTACCATGCTCCCAAGGTCTTTCCTTTTGTCTCAGGTCAAAGTCTGCTGTTAAGGAGGGGCTACATAAATTCTTTTCACTAACTGGTAAATAGCTCATAACTCCTGAAAGTGAATTGTCTTAGGAAGATTCATATTTGGCTGGGATGGAAGATTTAAGAATGATACCTAGACATGGCAATTTCAGGAGTGAGACACCTGCTAGGGACAGATCCCTTTTCTCAGGGAATAGAGGAGGGGGCAAAGTCAGCTTTGCCGGCAGCCCACCATGATCTTCCCCATCTGTGGAGAAAGAGGGTGATGGCTGAGAGGGTGTGTTGTGCTAACTGTCTTGGAGACAAGTAGGCCCTGCCTTGTTCCCTTGAAGATGCTTCATGGCTCATCCATGAGAGGGCACTGGTGCTCCAGATAGCCCTTGCTCAAGAGTCTTGTGTGAACAGACATTCACCCTGTAACTTCAGAAGGAGTGGCTAGCCACTTGTACCACATCTGTGGCTGTGTTTGATAGAAGATATATCTACACACACACATATATACATACATACATAGAGAGAGCAAGCCTTAGGAATTCTGTCTTCTGGTCCAGCTTAGTCTATCTGTGGTCTTCAGACTCTGGCTGCCAGCTGATTTCCTATTGCCCATGTATCCAAGAGCTGATAACCGGGTGTAATGGGTATTTTTTTAAATGAAAGCAACAAGTCTGTAATTCAAGACTATACTAGAAAAAAGTCACCAGAACTTTTTACTAGAAGGCCCTCCAAAGGGAGGAAAAGGATCCTTTCAGTGGAAGGAAGGAAAGTAAAGGAGAAAAAAAAAGGAGGGGGAGAGAAGTCGATTTCCAATAAAATGAATAATGTCTTACATCCCTCACCCTAACTTGAGTAAAGTCTACTGACAGACATGTGGGTCAAAGAAAAGATAGCCAAAGCCCTTACATACATAGATTTTCAGATGGGAGCAAACAGCACATCCCCATTTGAAACTGATCACCCAGTGGCAGTTCCTTCATTCCTACAGCCACTCTCTTTCATAGCATCCTGTTTTATTTTTTCAAAATGTTTGACACTCTGAAATCATCTTGATCATTTACCTGTGTGTTTATTTATCGCCTGTCATGTTTACTAGAATATAAACTCTCTGAGGGCTGGAACATTGATGATCTTGTTCTCTACTGTAACCTCACCTCCTGACACAGAAGCAGCAATGAACATCAGATGAGTGAATGGTAATGCCCCACGGCGTCAACATTTCATTCACAAAGAGGCTCAGAGTGATTATGTTCAGTGAAGGACTATGGCTTCAGAGAAACTGAAAAATGAGTTATAACATGGCATGCCTCAATGGGTTTTGAATGTGAGCAAAGTGAATGGTTTGCTTTTCTGACCAAAGTGACCATCTAGTCACATCAGTGGCTGTACACTCTCTACACACATGGATGCACACACACACACGTGCACATAGACACATTTTATTTATTTTTATTAAGTTCTTAGTATGTAATTACAGAAAGAGTGTCTGCATATTGAGTAGTCCTAGGATTTGAAGGAAATATATTATTCAACTGGGTAACCTTCCATGAAACAAACCAACTGGGAAAATTCATAAAGACTTGTATGTATAACTTAGCTACCTATGTAAAGAAGTGGCCGTATGACTAGAGATTTATAAGATATTCCCGTACATCTTTATTTTGGAGTTCAGAAGATTTGACCAGTAATACATATAAAGAAAATATTAAGTGACTTTAAAATAAAAATATGATCTTTTATTTAAGTCAATCTTGATTTGGAATATGAGTTCTGAATAACCAAGTAATGAGATAGAGGTGACCAACTTCAGGCAAGGTGTCAAATTCAGAACCAGTGACTGATTTGAGGAACATCAGATTTCCTGGAGTCACAAAGTGGACTTGCCATGGCCATCATGAATTTATGCTCCTTTCTAGTTTCAGTATCAAATGCAACAGATCAATTCAGAAAATTGATGAGATACCACATTTTCAAGTGGCTATCACATACTTTGTACTAAAGCTAAAGCTATGCGGGAGAACTCAGCATGATCCTGCCTTTGAAAAGGTTAAATTGTGCTGAGGAAATATGGCACACTTGTATCTTAGAATTGTTTTAGGTCTTATTAGTCAGGGTTCACCAGAGCAACAGAGCTAACAAGATATATCTCTATCTCTATTGCTATCTCTCTCTCTCTATTATCTCTACCTCTCTCTCTCCCTCTCCCACTTTCCTTCCCCCTCCCTCTCTCTCTCTTCCTCCCCCCTTCCCCCCTCCCTTTCACTCTTTCTCTCTCTGCCCCTTCTTATCTCTACTTGTCTCTCTAATCTATCTATCTGTCTGCCTATATATCTATCTATACATACATACATACATACATACGTACGTACGTACACAAGGAGATTTATTATAGGAATTGGATCACATAATTATAGAGGCCAAGAAATCCCATGATCTGCCTTCCACAAGGTGATGAACCAGGAAAGTTGGTGGGCAATTCAGTCTGAGTCTGGAGGCTGGTGGCGTACATCTTGGTCAGAGTCTGAAGGCCTGAGAACCAGAAACATCAATGTCCAATGGCATAAGATGGACATCCCAGCTGATCAAAAAGAGCAAATTCACCCTTCTCCTTTTTGTTCTCTTCCAGCCTTCAGTGGAGTAGAATTGGATAATGCCTACTTGCATTGGGGAGGACGATTTTTTCTACTCAGTTTGACAATTCAAAAGCTAATCTCTTCTGGAGACATCCTCACTGACACACACAGAGACAAGGTTTTTGCCAGTTATCTGTGAATCCCTTAGCCCAGTCAAGTTGACATATAAAATTAACTATCTATCACAAGTTCCACTTAAAGAAAACTCAACTCAAATTGGCTTAGGTAAAAAATAAGAATTTATTGTCTCATATACCTGAAAAGTCAGGCTGACTTTTTGGGCTTTACTAGATTTAAGACTCAACATGAGCCACAAGTTCCCAGTATCTCTCTCAGCTCTGCCATCTCCCTGTATTGGCTTCATTCTTAGCCTCCTGGTGGATCATTTCTCCAGGGCTCAAGTCTAGTGCAATAAGTAAACTCTGCCTTCCCATCTCTCAAGCCAAAGCCTTGAAATGAAAACTGATAGGACTAATTAGTATAGCTTGCCAGCATGAGGACAGGTGGACCTTACCTGGGGGCTGTGAATGGATGTGAGTGACTAGAAGTCTACTATTGACCTCAGCGTGAAGCAATAAATGGTGAATATCATGCAAATGATTCCGGTCAGACATGATTTGAGAGTTCAGGGGAAGGAGAGGTTAGTGTGGTTGGAACCATTAAGGTATACTCCACAGATAAATATAAGCTGGGTAAAGGCCTTGAAGGACAGTTTCGGGGCATCTTCTATGCCTGGACACTTTTTGGAGGACTCACCATGTGTAAAAAAATGACGAAGTTTTGTGGACAACGAGGCATTGACACCCATTGTCCAACATACAACTTGCCACCTTCGAAGTGCTGAGGAAAGATCTGCCTCTTACAAATGCCTCTGAGTGTAGTGCCATTTACTGAGCCCCAAAGCACCGAGCTGCCAAGTTTTGGCTTCTCATTGATAGAGCAAGTTCCATTTCAGTTTTCTGTGCACTGCCATTTGTCTCAAGCCTCCCCTGAGTAGACGGTCTGCTTTTGCACCAAGCACATTCCGCACACTGGTCCAGCAGTGGCAAGGGTTGGGGAGGAGTATGTGCTCACTCACTGTAGGTAGACCCCAGTGATCCAGCCCTGGTCTCGGTGGCAGATGTTAAACCTTGAGGAATGTTATTTCTGAAATGCAGACCTCATATCCTTAGATAGTTTATTTCTATGCTGCCTTTTTATTGACCTACTGTATGATAAAACATTGATACAAGTGTTCATTAGTAAACAGAACTTCTCTGTCATAAGGTGGTTCTTGTTTTACTAATTGCCACTAAGAAAGCATATGTGGTTTGTTGTGTTGTCAGACTTGGATATAAACCACCTTTGTCTTGTCTCTTGAAAGTCAGCAATGGCATATGTCAGTACTGACCTAGGATTGACTCTATCTTAGGTTTCTCTGGCAACTATGAAATTTGGGTTCTCGTGGAAGTTTTCAATACCCTGAAATTGTGTTTCTGCACAAAGTTTAAAAGAAAGATAGCCAGAAAACATGGGATATATATACTCCTAGAGCCGGGGAAGACTGATTAATTGGACTCTGTGAAATAGTATAAGGTTCTAAATATGTGTGGACTACTTTCTGCTTTCTCTTCCTGAGTATGTGGTGTATTATTTAAACCTTAGAGTAGTTCTCAAAAATATCTGAACATCTTTTTTTTTAGAAAGCTTTCTTTGATTACCATATTTTAGGACATATTTTTATTGGCACATAGTAAAGTTTTAGGATAGTTTACATATAATTACTGTAAACTATCCTAAATCATTAATCACAACTAAAAGTTCAGTGACTAAGTGCAAGTTAAAGATTCATCGATCAGAATTCTATTTTTGATCAGAGGGGATGCTCAAAAAATCATTCATTCATTCAATATATACTTTGAGAATATTTTCAGGTCAAATACTCTGATTAAATATTATTCCTATTATTATTAGTGGAAGACATCACTGTGCCTGAATTTAAAGGCTTTTATGTTTGACAGTATTGACTCTATTCCAGATGTGAAAATACTATGAACATAGGCATATGGGCATATATGCATATCTAAACACACATATACATATGCACAAACATAAATTTATAGTAAGGAAAAGTCGAATCCATTACCACTCGCTGAAAAAAACCCTACTGATTTTAATGAAGGTAGATGATCTTAGATAATTAACTTGTCATAATAAAGAGAAAATGTTGAAAATGAAGAACTGTGTAATAGTAATAGCTAAGGAAAAACAAAAAGATGGCAAATATTTTTATTTTCTAAAGAGTTAGGATTATCCTGGAATCACATGTTGATTGCTACTGACTTTTACACTTCTACCACACCCTAACAGAAGACCTTTAGTCTTTAGATCTTTTTCACTTGAGTGAAATCAGGTGAGAGTTTGAGGGGATTAGGGGAGAGTCGTGTGACAAGTCCTAAATTGTTATACTTTGCTGACCACTAGCTATTTCATCTTAACCGGTAAAAACCGCTACTTGCAAAATGAATATTACACGGGTCTAGTGATCTTTCTGGGTTCTAGCAGCCTGTAAGAGGCAAACTCAAAATGTCATTGGGTTTCAAAGGAAAGAGAGTCAGGCTTGAACCTCAAACCAGACCTCGTTCAAGTTCCATTACAGACTAGCTCTGTAACCTTGGACAAGCTACTTAACTTCTCAAAGTGGACTTTCCTTCATTTTTGGTTTTCTCACTGTCAAGTGGTGGTAGTAATCGTGTTTAATTCATTGGGGTAGGAGTGGAGGGCAGATTAAATTAGCACAGGGAGATAATTAACACCGTGTGGGTGGATGGGAGATAGTCAACGGATGGAAGGAACTGATGATAGCCAAATGGTGGATAGTCAGCTGATGGAAGGGTGGTGACATTAGTTTGTTCTATGCTCTCCGATTTAGGAATGTTGGATAAATGAGGATAACAGAGGCTCAGACAAATGGGCGAGATGGTGACAGAAGACAACCTGGACTTGTGCCTCCGGTCTCAGTCTTCCTCAGTGCAGCCCCAGATCGCCCTGGGGGACTAGCTTGCTATTTATGGCTGTTAAACATTCGAGTACCCTGAAGGGATATTGGCTGTGCAGTCTACCCAACTTAAAAAGCACTTAGAGGAATGCAGATCCATTAGACCAGGCATAATGGACCCACTCAGGGCCGTGCTTTGTAAATACACGGCTAATGTCATTCTGACATGTTTACAGGCCAGGACACGCTTCACATAGGTCAGGACCCTCGGGTGAATCTGAGGACGCTCAGGAGCCAGGACCCTTCCTTCACACACCCAGGGCTCCCTCTTTATTACTTGAACATAATTTAAAAAAAAAAAAACTGACAGTAAACAAATTACTGTTTCAAAAAACTATGGAGTGGCCTTGGAGGTACAAGTGTCAGACCGGCACAAGGCAGCTGCCCGGAGGTGAAGGAAAGCCATTATCATACTTTGTAGCTGGTTAATTAAAGGCTATTTTTGTCATCTTCAATTCTGAGAAAGTCAAGAGAGCTACAGTCAAACTTTCACAAGAGAAATTCCTGAGATAATGGGGTGGAAGGAGCTGAACAGTCATTGGCTTTCTCTTTTTCAAATAAGAGTCAAGCTTGTCCTTCTCACATCCTCCAGATTTTGCTTGGTGCAGCGTAAACCTAGATTTCAGGACTTTTCTTTGAAGCTTCCTGGAGTCTAAGTTACTTGGAGGATCTTACTGTTGCGGTTTATCTGATGCCTTTTTCCGTTTTGCAAGGTCACCAGCATTACTGATCATAGAAATAAGAGGTCTTAGTATTGTGTTCAATGCTCAGGAAAGTATTTTTAGACTTTCTCTCTTTAAATTCTCCCTTTTAAATATTATGTGTTAAAAGCTCATGAAAATGTTTCTTAGAATCTTTCCTTTTAAATTCTGGAGACAAATTATTTCGTTTTTGGAAATACACTAGTTATCTCCTAACTCAGAGCAATTTTGAATCAATGCCTAACATTTTAAAGCTAGCGTCCTTCTGAAAAGCCATTTTATGGATCGGTGCATTTTTGGCACTTGTTTGCAGGTCGAAATAATTTGATTACAATAAAAATGTACATAATTCAAATTCCATGGCAGAGAAAAAATAAGCAAGCTAAAGTCAGGGACTCCTTATTTTTTTCTTTCTTTCTTTTTTTTTTAGTTTATTTATTTATTTTTAAGAGAGACAAAGAGAGAGCACAAGCAAGGGAGGGACAGAGGATTGAAAGGGGGCTCTGAATCTCTGATATGAAGAGCACTGACAGCAGAGAGCCCAATGAGGGGCTCGAACTCACAAAACTCGAGATCATGACTTGAGTCAAAGTTGGATGCTTAACCGACAGAGCCACCCAGGCACCCCTCAAGTCAGGGACTTTCCCATGTTTAGAGAGCACTTCTGACTTCAGGAAGCCTGGGTACTTACTCACTTCCCCTCACTCCTTTGTAAGTTCCCCATGAGAACACTGTATCTTCTTAGTAATAAGAGGGATGGGTCATTGTCTTTACTCTCCGCTTTTCTTCCATTGATGGAAAATTAGGTGTATGCACTTCAAAATAAATAACTTCATTTTCAGGTCAAGTGATACTGATTTACATGTTAGATTTTTACACTGAGTTTCTAAGTAGTCAATATTGAAAAACCTATCTAATTATAAAATTGACCAGTGAAAATGACTTATGACCTTCAAATCTAAGACTCTAGGAATGGAGCAAACCTACCAATCAAACTTGCAATCCCCCAATGGTGTATGTCGAAGTTGTTGACAGCCAAGAGAAAAATAAAGGTTCCTTGGTTCCCAATCCACTAAGCCCCATGACCTTATTATGCCAAGTTAGTCACTGGTCCTGGTCCTAGGATCAATCATAGAATGATTTTCTGGTAGAGATATGGCAACATTTCCTATTATAGGAGAAACTGATATGAAGTTGGTGAGGACCAATATAGAATACACATGCATACTTCTGGGTCTTTGTGCCTGTTGCTGTCTGTCATTATTAAACATCTTTTGAGCACCAACTCCAATGGCACTTCTCTCTTACACATGGGCCAGACAGATTTGACCTTCCCCTTCTCTTTTTCCCATTGTATATTATCATAGTCTCTATTGCAGCACATGTCATAGTTGTTCAAGTTTCTTTCTCTCCATCTAGGATTTGAGCCCTAAAAAGCAGGGATCACATTGTGTTCACTGATTTATCCTCAGAGTCTACTCAGAGGTAGGCAATAGAAGAAGGTCTTTGAATGGCAGATGAAGAACACCAGGTTCTCAGCTCTCTGCTCTCCCTTCACCCCCACACCTGCCCATCTTTTCACCCCTCCCCTTTCACTGCACTCCAGCTATGTGCTCAAGTCCCCAGTTTCCTCATGTCAGAAGCGTGTGGCACCATGATACTCTCTGAGAGGCAACACTAGATATTGGGTTTCTCACTTGAAGCACACCATCAATGCTAACTAAATCACACAACTCTATGCATGTCCAGGTCAGTGTCCTGGAGGCAGCAAGGATCCTTATGCATAAAGATCATTAATCTGGATGTTCATGTGTGATGGATTGGGGAATTAGGGGTGACTAGGAAATAGTTATCAGACTATTCTGCTTCTGGGTGTGGTTTCAGAGAAACCTTCTGCTTTTAATGATTAACAGATCATGTTTGTTTTCTTTCTCAGTCTCTGATCATCTCCCTAGTCTTCACAACATGATAGTAGTGTCTAGTTGGCCACCTTTCATATAATTTACAATTTGCTTCTAAATCTAGACCTGTCCCCTACATGCAAATAATGAGACATCTGAGCTGGTCCCTTAAAATCGACCAGCATTCGAACCTCCAGGGTTCTTTCCTATCTTGGAGCAAGCACATTGTCAGCATAATGCTACACCCAATTCATTGGGGCCCATTCTTTTGAACCCATTGTCCTCTTGGGCAGTTAATGGTTGGATAATGTTGACAAGACTAGAATGTTTAAGCCAAGAGATATTTAAAAATGTATTGCTTGGTTTTCAAATGTTCTATATATTTGTTAACATGCCAGTTGGTCTTTATCTGTTTTGGTGTTAAATTAATTTCTATTTAACATTGAGTCATGTTTTCCTCTCCAGCAAATACCTCTCCTTTTGCCACAGCTTTTTTCCCAGCATGGCAAATTTCTATGCATCTGTGACACTCAAATGTCACCTCTTCTGATTGCCATAACTAGAATGAATTGGCTCTTTCTCTTTGCTTGTAGCTTGGCTTTTATCAGGCTGCATGTAGCTAGTTGTTCCATCTCCCCTGTGTGTGAGCTTCTTGAGGGGACCCTTCTTTCCAAATTATAACCCAGGGGCTGATGAATAATAACTACCATTCCTTAGGAATTCTGTATGTGCCGAATGCTTTGGTAAGGAGTTTGTCTGCATTGTGTTATTTAATGCTGACAGCTAGGCTGAAAGCTAGGGACTATTTGTTGCCCATTGTACTGTCTCAGAGAAGTAACTAGTTTGCCCAAGTCTTACCCCTTGTGAGAGGTGGAGACAGGATTTGAATCTAGTTTCTGCTTTCTGTCTTCTGACTCTTCATCACCGTTGCTTTCCCAGAAAGTGTGGTAAATGGTGCCCTGACCAACAGAGGGAAAGAAAGACCCCAGTGGACACAGGGGAAAAATTGGCTTGATTTTGGGACTTGAGGGTGGACTGTGTGCCAAGTCTCCCTGCATGGCTCTGAGACACCTCATAGAGGACGGAGTACACTCCTGTCCTGGGGTCTCCATGGCCTCCACATGGTTAGAGCTCGAATTTCAAGATGCCTATGCACTTCTTTCCTGTTTCTTTTCTTTTCTTTTTCTTTTTTTATAATTTTTAAAAATATTTTATTTATTTCTGAGAAAGAGAGAGACAAAGTGAGCATGAGAGGGTCAGAGAGACAGGGAGACACAGAATCTGAAGCAGGCTCCAGGCTCTAAGCTAGCTGTCAGCACAGAGCCTGACGTGGGGCTCAAACTCACAAACTGTGAAATCATGACCTGATCTGAAGTCGGATGCTTCAATGACTGAGCCTCCCAGGCGCCCCCCTGCTTCTGTTTTCTAACTCATATTTTCACAAGTTATTTCACAAGCTCTCCTCAACTACCTTCAACCCCTTCCATTTGAAATGTCTTGCATTTTCCAAAAATCTTAGCAGAAGCTCTGGTACTTAGAAGACACTCACTAAAGGAACAGTTATTTTTATTGATATTTTATACATTGTTATTGAAGGATGGCCCTCATACATTGTTATTGAAGGATGGCCCTCATACATAAAAATGCACAGATCATAAGCCTACAGTTTAATATATTTTTGTAAGGAGAACACACCTATTTAACCAGCACTTAAGAAACCTCCCTTGTGATTGAATCTCCCAGAAATCTCCACCCTAAACATAATCACAATTCTTACTTTTATCACAGATTTGTTTTGCCTTTTTAAAAAAAACTTTATACAAATGGAATAATAGAATATGTGCTTTCTGTGTGTGGCTCCTTTTATGCAGCTTTGTGTGTGTGTGAGATGTTCATCCAGGTGGAATTGGGTGGTTTATTTGCATTGTTGTGTAATAGTTGATCGTATCAATGAACTACCATTTATTTAACTATTCTAGGGTTGATAGACAGGCTGTTTCCAGTTTTCTGCTATTGCAAGTGGTGCTTTTAGGAGCTTTTGCATACAAGTTGGGGAAGGATGCACATGTGTGCATTTTTCTTGCGTCTATATCTAGGAGTAGAATCGCTGATTCACTGGATATGAATATTTTCAGCTTCATTAGCTACTACTAAGCAGTTTACAAACTACTTGTACAGAGTTAGAGTCTCACAACAGTATATGAAAACTCGGGCTGTCTTGTATAAATGCCAACATTTTGCATACTCATTTCTGTCCATTTCAGCAATTCTGATGGATATATAGTGATAATTCATTTGATTTTCATTGGCATTCCACAACTGTTTTATGTAGAGTGACCTGGTATCTGGTAAACTTACTCATAAATTCACTTATTAATTACTATATTTTGTTTGAAGATTCTTTTGCTCCCTACATACACAATCGTATCAACTGAAATAATGATCGTTTTGCGTCTTCCTTTCAATACCATATGCCTTTAATTTCTTTTTTTTGCTGGAACCACAAGCACAATGTTGAATGGAAGTGGTGAGAACTGACGTCCCTGTCTTGTTCCCAGTTGCAGAAGGAAAGCCTTCAATATTTCACCATTAAATATCATGTGCTCTGTGGGTCTTTTTGTAGACATTTTTGTTGAGATTAGGAAGTTTCATTTTATTCTTACTTTCCAATTGTCTGTTTTAAATCATGAAAAAGTGTTACATTTTTTTCAAATATGCTTTTTTACATCTACGAGATGATCGTGGGACTTTCTTCTCCTTTTTCCCCTTTCTGTTAATGTGGGAATTGCATTGTGTGATTTTTGAATATTACTGCCCTTACATTGCTGGGTAAAACTCATTTAGGTATGATGTATTATCCTTTTTATGCATCACTGGATATGCTATTATTTTGCCTTTCTGCATTTACGGTCATGGGGAAATTGATCAGAAATTTCCTTTTTTGTAATAATCTCGTCAGGTTTTGGTATCAACTTTATGCTGGCTTTTGTTTTCACTTTGTTCTCTTTTTTCCTCTTTATTAACTTTTTAGTTATATATTCTTTTATTGTCATTTAGTGGTTACCCTAGAGATTACAAAATCTATCCTTGATTTATTATCATTTTGCCCTTTTGCAAATAATGCTAATAACTTGTAATATTTTCACTTCATTTTCTCCCCTCTTTTGCATTATAATTGTTATATAATATGACAAGATTTATATTATATATAAGTGTTATGTATATATTATATGCAGTATTGTGTACATGTTATATAACATACACATCACATACATACATTATATATATATATGTATTATATACTAGAGGCATATCATACCTACTTTATATGTATAATATAGCATTTATAAATAATATAAATACAATATTTATATTTTATAGAAAATACATATTGTGTATATTTTAACTCCACAAAGCATTATTGGTGTTGATTTTACTGTCAGTATTCATTTTTATTTTCCTAAATTTTCACCTTTTCTGATCCTCTTTATTCTTGTACTATGTCCTTGTTTCCACCTGGGATCATTTTTCCTTCTGTCTGAAGTATTCCCTTTCTCGTCTTTAATGCAGGTCTACTGGCGATTAATACTCTCAGTTTTTGTTTCTCTGAAGTATCCTTCATTTCATCTTCATTTTAAAGGATGCTTTCACTGTGTACGGTTGTCTAGATTGGCAGTTAGTTTTGTTAGTGCTGGCAATGCAGTATTCCATCATTCTCTGGCTTCCATATTTTTCTACTAAAAACTCAACTGGAACCCTTATTGTTCCTCTTTTGAACGTAATGTGTCTTTTTTTTTCCTCCCCTGGCTCTTTTCCGCATTTTTCTCTTTGTCTTTGTTTTCTGTCAGGCTTGCTCTGATACGCCTAGTTGCGATGCTCTTATATCGATCCTGGTTGGTGAACTGTTGGCTATGTTTCAGAAGTTCTGGAACATTCTTAGCTATTGTCTATTCACATACATTTTCTGTCCAATCAATCACTCCCTTCTGGGACTCAATTACAGATGTGTCAGAACTTGTCTAAGCTCGCCATATTTTACTCATGATCTTTTCTGTATTTTCCATGTGTTTTGCTCTCTGGGATTCAGGCGGGATATTTCTTACCATCTTTCAGCTCCTCAGTTCTCCCTTTTGTTGTATTCAGTCTGCTGTGAAACCTACCCTGTGAGTTCTCAGTTTCAATTATTGTAGTGTTTTAGTTCCAGAATTTCTATGTGATGGTTTTCAAAGAATATGTTGGAAGTCCCAGTGAAATTTTCATACTGTCCTGTATTTTTAAAAACATATTAATCATAGCTTTTTAAAATCTGTGTCTTAATAACTCCAATAGCTGGGCTATTACATATGTGGATTTTTTTCCCATTGTCTATCTGTTTTTATTCTCTTATTTCTATGTTTTGGTATGCCTGGTGATTTTTTTAAAAAAATTATTTATTTATTTTTGAGAAAGAGACAGAGCAGAGGAGAGGCAGAGAGAGAGGGTAAGAGAGAATTCCAAGAAAGTTCCATGCTGGGTGTGGAGGCCCAACGCAGAGCCCAACTCAGGGATTGATCCCATGACCGTGAGATCATGACCTAGGCTGAAATCAAGAGTCAGATGTTTAGCCAACTGAGCCACTCAGGTGCCCACCTGGTGGTTTTTGCTTGAATGCCAGACATTGTACCTGAAAACTGTGGGGAACTCAGGGTAATGTTAATTTCTAGAGAGTATTCGACATCCCCTTTTGAATGCAGCTTGAATTGGGGGTAGATTCTTTGTCTAACACACCAGAGCTGATCCAAGGCTGGGTTTTGAGTTTGGTAAGTCTCCATTTACCTCCTTATTCATCCTTGCTCCTAGGGATGAAAGCCCGGGATGTTTATTGCTGCCTCCTTTCTTGGGGGCTTGCTCCTCAATTAATCGGTGTATCAGATTGTTGAAAACTCTGTGATGTTTTCAGCAGCTTACTGCTGTAATTTTCAGGCTTTTGCTCTGAGCAGCTCGAGAATTTGTCCCTGTGTTTCCTTGCCTCCAAATTCTAGATTCCAGTGGCTTCCTTATCTGTTAGCCACAGCTCTCTGCCCGGTTTCTCATATTCTAAGTCCTCAGGAACACAAGACTCAGCAGACATCCTGAGGGAAATGCAGTGCACAAAGGTCAGCTCAGCTCCCTACATTTCCTTTCTCTCTAGGCTCTTGTGTTCTCAAGTTCTGGTTACCTTAGCAGCTCTCCAATACCTTCAAGTAATGTTGGAGCATTTTATCTAATTTCCTAGTTAGCTTTGGAGCCATTATTATCATAACCTAAAGCAGATGCCAGTAGATTTATTATTTTTTTAAAGCCTGCAACCAGCACATGGATAATATTTTTTGTGGGCATTAAAACATCTTTTGGTAATGACAGATGTGGAGATAGTTGTAAAGGCAGGTGGAAAGAAGGGGTTTTTGAAATTGATTTATGCTGTGCATACTATATTTAATCCAAAGAAAATTAGAAAACAGTGTTTTGGGTAGTCAAACAGCACTTGTGTTCTATTCTTTAACCATGAAATATATAAATGCCTTTGGAATATATTTTGTGGAGTGAAATAAGTGTGGCTACAGCAAGGAGTAGATTAAAGTATGTTTAGCATAAGCTCACACATTCAGTGATAGGCTCCTAGGGAGATGAAAAGCAAAAATTCTGATCTAAGCCATTGACTTATTGACATATTCAATAATTATCAGTTGCCAAGAGTGATAATTTTTCTAATTTTGCGATGAGCATCTGCCCATCTTATGTGCTACAAAATGTATATTAAATGACATCTCTCCTTGGAGATAAGTTACTTTTGCAAAAGACATAGGTTAGGAAAGTTAGATTTTTTTTTTCCTGGTTTTGAACCCAGGATGGCCCAGTGGGAGAATTCACCCAGTTGTTAGGTTATTTTCTGTTTCAGTAGACTACTTTCTGTCCTTTGTGTTTTGCAATGGAATGAGGAGCTATCAGATGCATATCGTGGCTTCTCTTGATAACATATTAAAAGGCACTGTCTTCTGCAGGCCCTGCATCAAGGGTTGAATGATAAGCCATGGACAGGTAGTGGGAAATAACAATAGCTATATTGGCCAGTTCACTCAAATTTTCTTTAAGCCATTGCTTTTTCTGTGTGAGAGAGAAGAGGAAACCAAGAAACCACCATTTCGAAAGTGGAGAAGTGATCTTTTTGTGCAAGAAAACTTTACAAGACCAGTAGCCAAATTCGTCAGGGTTCAGTCACTGCTTCAGAATCCACGCTGTGGAACAAATCACATTAGACTCCCTGTGCTTGGGGGTATTTCTAGTGGAGTTCAGGAGCAGGGGTTATGTCTGGGAAGGTGAGACTTGCAGCAACGGGACCTTTGGGGAGCAGGAACCTTCTTTTGGGTGTCATTAGAGTTAAGGATGTGGGAAGGGTTCATGTGTTTTTGACTCATTTTTCAACTTTGGGTGGTAATCAGTTAGAAAGTGTCCCCAGACATTTAGATAACAGAGGGCCCTAGAAGATGGAAAAATCTTTGTCCTGAATGTCTTTTTAAAAAGGATAACAATCCTGAGATGCCTGGGTGGCTCAGTCGGTTAGGTAGCCAACTTCAGCTCAAGTCATGATCTCACAGATTGTGGGTTCAAGCCTTGCCTCATCTCTGTTCTGACAGCTCAGAGCCTAGAGGCTGCTTCAGATTCCCTGTCTCCCTCTCTCTGCCCCTCCCTGGCTCATGCTCTGTCTCTCTCTCTCTTAAAAATGAGTAAACATTAAAAAAACAAAAGGCAAGAATCCTTTGGAGATCTTCGTTGTCATCCAGATAGTGCTTATTCTGTGTTTCTGCACTCTGCCCATGGTCATCTTTTACCTCAAATGCTCCTTTCTCAACTCTCACTCCTTTGACTATTTGAATCATCCAGCCTTCATGTCCAGTTCATAGCCAGCCTTTTCCATGAAGCCATCGCTGACCTGGAAGTGATCAGCTTAGTATGTGGCTCTGGGAATCTTCTCCATACATCGATGGATGGTGCAGGGGTGGGTGTGTTTCCCCAGGAACAGGGTAGAGAAGCTGGCATTTTGAGGGAAATTGCATAGTTAGAAGCAATTGCATAGTTAGGAGCAGGATAAGAAAAGTCTGAGCAGATGAGAAAAGTCTCCAAACCAAGGAAGAAATGAGACCAGTGGGGGCAGCAGCATCAAATCCTGAGAGGTCCAGAGAGTCAGGGAAGTAGCCATTAGGTGTGGTCACTGTGGGGTCTCTCAAGGCTTTCCAGATATTTTTCTTGTATATTTGTGGTAAAAGTGGGATACAAAGCAGTACTTTGAAAATTGAAAGATTAAAAATTGCTCTGCTGTATGCAGTTATAAAGTCATCATCATTACTGTAGTCATATAGAATGTTCTACATCATTTCCTTCTACCCTCGTGCTTTCTTCGGTTCGGAGAGGATTCCGGTGCTTCCAAGAGGACTTTAGATAAACACTTCTTTGCTTTCTTGTCTCTCTTTCCTATTAGTTGCCTCCAAAAACATCACACATGGGAGGCTGCATTCCTGAACTGTTTCCTTTTCCACCTAATTGCCATTTTCTCTCATATTGAAAACAAATTCAATCTTTGCTGCTTAAACAACATTGTATTTGGAGACTGTCAAGCTTAATTAAAGCTGAATATTTTTCCAGGTGGTGTATTAAGGACCAATGTAAGAGACTGAGTTCAGGGACAGAGCTCAGCCTTTTAAGAGGTTCTCTGGGCAGAAAGGTAGAGTTCTATTTGTGGGTGATGGATCAAAATAAACCTTCGATGGATTCAGAGAAAACAACTACCCTCTCCTGCCCCACAGGGCCATTAGGATCGAACATGCTTCCAGTTAGCTTTCTCGAGGAAGAGAAAGAAAAATAGATCAATAATATTTATGATTTCTTGAAAAGATGTTTCCTTGCTGCACCATTGCCCCATTAAGGCTCTTTGCTATTAATAGAGTTGTGTTGGTTGCACATTAGCCGGGGTTCATTATATCAAGAGGGCTGTAAAAATTGTCTCTGCTCTGTCCTGCTGAAAATGTTCATAAGCTTCATATTAACTTTGATGCTGGTTTGACATGCTAAGAATTCCCTTACGATAAAATGGTAATAATTAAAAAATAATAAGGCCAGTAATAATACATACCTTTTATTGACTGCTTTCCAACTACCAGGACCTGTGCTAAGTGCTTTGCATATATAATACCATTTAATCTTCAAAGTAATATTGTGAAGGTGACAGTCTCAGGCCATTTTCAAATGAAGAATGTGAAGCATCGACAGGTTTAAGTAACTTCCTCAAGGTCACATGGAAGACTGAATTCTGAGCCCCGAACTTCCTAACTCTATAGCTCAATTTCTCTTAACCAGATTACTCTGCCTTTAACCTAGTCAGTGATTTATGAATCTGTAACATATAATATTAATTCTACAGCATAAATTTCCCATTTGGAATATGTAATAGTCTGCTTTTTGAAAAGTCACAAATATGATTCATTTAATATGCATGCTTAAGTATTCTATTAGGCAATTCTAACTCATATCTTTTCATGGTTTAATATGTCAGATAAAATTACTCAAAACATCTATTTTCCAGAAACTTTTCATGTTGATCTTTATAACCACAACATTAAATCTACAAATTTACTCCACTGATAAATTAAGTTATTAATAATATTGCCTATAGCCTTTAGTCTACTTTAGAACATCACAAAAATCAGTATGATACCATCAGTAATACATATTCATTCATGCTGGGTAAACGGTTTGAAAAATGAGCTACAGATGGCTTCATGTTTATGGATGTCCACATGCATTTTGCAGTTAATGAGGATCAATTTGGGGTGCTTGACTATGTCTGACAGGTAGATGAGATGCAGAAAAGGTATGGAAATTTATTCCTCAGTTCTCATGTTCTCTTAGTCCTGTTCCATTACCGATTACTTAATAAATGGTATCTCTTAGTAACTCTGAGCTGAGCATTGTGAGCTTTGCTTGAAGATCAAGCATATGCATGGCTCCTGCTTTCAAGGGTTTCACAGTAGAGTTGGAAAGGTAAGAATGAGTTGTGAAACAAGTTCACAACATGGGCCATATGGTAAAGTTGATCATTGTCGGAGGAATTTGAAGAAGCCGCGTAGAGCTGGGGAAGTCAGGAAAGGAGTAATGGGCTCAGAGGGTGGGCAGGATTTGGAGATGGAAGCGAAGAGATAGTATTCTAGCTGCTTATAAGAAAAGATGGGGTGGGAGTTAGGAGATGAGAGAGGGGGTTGATGGGAGAGAGGACAATGACCCTACTGTAGCAGGTGCCATTTAGGATGTGATGGGGTATAAACTTGTCCGGACAATGTGGGACCATGATGTGGAACACATGTAACAGGTCTGCCCCAAATGGCTGGAGTTAAAAAAGAATGTTTTCCACTCTCAAGATGATCTTGGGAGGAGCTGATATGGGAAGGATGGGGAAACATATCATAAAAGCAAATACATTGAAATAAATATCTTTTAAAAAATGTCTTGTCGGGTTACTAGTGGGGAATTATGGTTGATGCACATTGGACTTCCTAA
Source organism: Hyaena hyaena (assembly GCF_003009895.1). Lineage (NCBI taxonomy): Eukaryota > Metazoa > Chordata > Mammalia > Carnivora > Hyaenidae > Hyaena > Hyaena hyaena. Next base: position 79,695 of record NW_024082366.1, on the reverse strand, counting down.
TAAAGTTTTCATAATATCTTTTATTGATATAATTTACACAGTTATTATCAAAAACAGTATAACAACATGAAAATATTTTTTTAATACATATTTTCACTACTGTAATGTAAGACAGGAAAACTAGTCTCTTTTTGTGTATTCTTTTCCAATCTGGCTTCATATAATTGTACTAAGAAGACAATAGAATTTTGTGTTCTGTTCTTTTTCATAATACACAGTTTGCCATTTTTCCACATATTGTATATAATTATGATTTTTAATGAGCACATAGTATTCCATTCCGTCATTTAAACAGAGTTTGACTTAGCATTAGAGTATTGTTGGACACTTTCATTGTTTTCTAATTTTTGTCATTATAGATGACGCTATGGAGGACATTGGTAAGCATAGGACATTTTTTGGCTTCTACCAGATTACTTCCTAAGCATGTATTTCTGGGAGGGTTTGTGTGACTACGAAAACATTGTGGCACTTTCTGTATGACAGATATTAGATCAGGCTTCATTTCAAAGACCCATTCTGATGAAAGGTGCCACCAGCAATAACTTAGGGTGCCACTGTCACCCCAAATTTGGAGCAGGAAAAAAATAACTATTGTGGATGCTAAAATATCATTTCATTCATTGGCGTTTCTGTGCAACTATGAATCTTTTTTTTTACATTTACTTTCTGAATACCAAGGGGAAGGGGAGGCTGAAATGGGTTAGAAAGAGAAGCAATTGATAGGTGATGGCAGGAAAAGGAGAAAGAGAAGAAAAGGAGAGAAAGCAATGGACAAGTGTGATGGAAAGACACAAATAAAGAGAAACACGGACTAACTGCACAATCGTAGCTCAGTGAAATGATCTAATGGAATTCCTTCGTTTCTGGGTGCTGTCAGCCTAATCTCTCCCAAGGCCTGAGAATCCCTGGAAGGTCAGGTCTGAAAATTTCTGTTCCATCTCCTCAGCCCTGGGCATCATCTGAAGTTCTGTGTTTTTCTTAAACTCATTCCACTAGGGTCTTCTGATGTTCTTCACAGCTTCTATCTATCCACATGTGGTACTAATGGCCTTGCCCTTGAGCTGGCTGGCCTTGGAAGTGGGAATTCTTAGGAGGGCTGGCTATATATCCAAGGGCTTCCTCCTTCCTCTCCTGCCCTTGCTTTTGGCCTCTCCTTGGGCAGGTGTTTGGGAGGGGCCTTGATTGTTGATATTGGTCTCTGGGTTTGCCCTTCCATTATCATAGATCCCCATGGATCACAGCTGTGGAGAGAGTGCACAAACATGGTTTTGATTCCTTTTTTATTTTTTATTTTTGGAATGAAGTTTCAAACACATTTATCTGTGCAGGACTACAAGTAGGACCTTGTCTACACTGGCTGGGAAATATTTAGAACAAGAATGTGCTGGAGTAGCAAGCCTTCCCCTGAAACTTCACACATTTTCTAGACTTATTGTATTTTTGTCAATGTGTTATTAGCTAAAGTATAAACCTTAGGAAGTTTCATATCATTTTAACCATCAAGGATTATCTGAAGAGCAGAAGAAATATGGGCTAAAGAAGTATTTTTTTTTTCTTCCTGAGTGATTCTGCAGGTCTTAGGCAATGGAGACATTTTTCTCCTCCTGGAATTCTACCCCCAGAGAGTCACATGACTTTCTTTAAGTCTTTGTTCAAATGGCACTTCCTCAGAGAAGCTTCTCCAACCTCTCCAGCTGTGAGTCTCCCTCCCTCACATTCTATTCCTGTATCGGCTTTATTTTCTTTTGAATTGTTATCTGACACTATTGTTCTTCCCTCACCAGCCAGAGCTAACCATAGTGTCTGCAACTCCTAGGAGAGGTGCTTGAAAAATATTTGTGGAATGAATTAATAAATGAATGAGACATAGGTATTGGATCTTTTGACTTAACATAGAATAAACCAACATTCTAAAAAGAGTCAAACTGGAACAATACTCAGGTATTTAGGAGAAATGTCTAGTTTACAGTGGAGATGGGGTATGAAATGAAGCTGGCTCTAAGGACACAGCATCCTTGATCCTAGAAATTTGCATGCTTACTCAGCTGACAATCTCACTGCCTTGTGTTGAGTGGAGCCTCTTACCCCCACCTGTCTGCTATGGGAGTCTGCACTGCATGTAGGAGAAGTGGCCACGTGTGTGGAAGCTCTTGTTCCCAGGTGTGAATGATGTGGAGGGTGGTGGTGGTTCACTGCTCAGAATCTGAGAAGAGTCATGATGCAATTATACCACAAGAGAGGGTTGATCCGTATGGGAGCTAGAACAAACAGGAAGTGGATCTCTCCTGTTCTCTCTCCCTTCCTTCTAACACAGTCATGTTATTCTTTGCTCCCAGAAACTATCTGAGTGGGAAGGGGAAAGGGGTGTAGGGTGACAATCACCTACACCTACACCTGCACTTCTTACACAAGTCATAATGACCTCAGCCACCCATGGGGATCTAACAGAGCACAATGGCCCAGGACCCAGGTGAGGAAATGGCAGAGAGGTAGCTGTCATTTGGAACACGGGTAATCATCCAAGTTCTTTCTCCCCATCACTGCTAATGTGGCACCCTTTCTCTCACCCTGAAGTTCTATGCACCACAGGGTAACAGGTCTTAATTATGGTTCGCCATTTTTTTTTTCTGAAAGTTACTGGTATTTGCTTTAACCCTTAGCTATAAGAAGATGAGGGTTCACTCATTCCTGTGAGGGCAAATGGGGTCAGGCTTGGGAGACAGAAGGTTTGCTCTGTACTTGAGGAATCCTGGATGCCTGGTACAAAATTAAGCCTCCTCTACCCACCTGGTGTCCCTGCCCTTCACAATGTGGCTGGCAGCTTTCCCCAATAGCAGGGTGCCATCCCTATCCCTTGAATGCCACCAAAAGGACTCAAGCTTAGGCCCCAGGAGGCTTTCAAGAGAAAGCAACCTTCTGCGGCTCTGTGGTCTGAGAGGGAGAGGAGGAGGAAATGTGCAAAGAGCTTCTATTCCTTACCTTATCCTTAAACCTGCTAGATCCAAAAGATGGTGGTGGAGGAGAAATATATCGATAAAAGAAAAATCTGTTTACTTTCTTTATTATGGTTGGAACCTATATGGATGTAGGTCCCTGTGTTCAAGTGCTACACAACAAACTACCTCCAAACTTTTGTTTGGAATCTTTCCACTGACACGTGAACAAGCTTAGGGTACTAACCTGTTGTGTGACATAGGGCATGTGATTCAGTCAACATTTGTCACTCCAGCTATCAGACAGTCAGTGGTGAGCCATCCTAGGCCAGTCAGCATCCAGAAGACCTGACTCTTACCCTGGCCAAGACAGGCACAGTCTGGCCCAGATTCGTAGACCACTCAGCAAACCCATGCACTTACGGTGAAAAACGAATTGTGGTTGTTTTAAGCCACTGAGTTGTGGGGAATTTGTAACATTGAAGTAGGTAACAGATACACCTGGACTCAGGGGAAGCAGATGGAGGGAGGTGATGTCCAACATTGGCCGATTTAGGGAGCCCTTACTCACCTGGCCATCCAGAGGGGAAAATGACAGTGTGGATATCTGTACTGTAATATTCATATAACCAAAGAGTTGAAGCAGCTAACCTCCAGACATTTCAATGGAATTCCTCATGTGGGACTATGTCTAAGCTCTGGCCTGTCATGAGGATAAAGCGACCAGCAGTGGCCCTTTGGACGTTGCCTGAATCTTGCATCTAACAGAGATAGAGAGGGGCAATCTCCTTGAGGAGAATTAGACCTTCTGAAAATTCAGGCAGGAGGTGCTCTTAACCTGGGAGTGTTCCTTACATTCCAAAAGAAGACAGGGAAGTCTCCAGTTATATGGACAAAATGATTATATTGAGCTGTTGGTCTTGGCAATATCTCATCTTGTGTGAACTCCACCCACACTCTGCCAAGGATCCTCCAAATCCAGGCAGCCCCAGGTCATGACGTAAGATGTCCATGTTATTAAGATGCAGCAGTGACAGATACAATGGGGAAAAGGATGAGTGAGATGATGTAAGCCCAGCATGTGATGATAATTGACGGTGAAGTCATAGGAGGAGAAATGGAATAAGGAGCTTCTAACCTGCAATCACCAAACTCAAATTTAGAGCCACCCTCCACCTTGCAGTCCCCAGCTCGGCTCTCCACACTAATCTCATTTCTACATACAATTTGTGTCAAGAATTTCAATTTCAGGGCTTTGGGGCACCTGGGTGGCTCAATTGATTAAGTGTCGGACTTTGGCTCAGGTCATGATCTCAAGGTTTGTGAGTTTGAGCCCCATGTCAGGCTCTGTGCTGACAGCTCAGATTCTGTCCCTTTCTCTCTGCTCCTCCCCTGTTTCTCTTATACTCTGTTTCTGTCTCTCTCTCTCTCAAAAATAAATAAGATTAAAAAAAAAGAATTTCGGGGCTTTAGTTCAGTAGTAGGACTTCTTGTGGATAAATGCTGAAATTAGGTCTTGAATTTTCTTTAGAGACAAAGGCCCAGGACTAAAAACTGCACCCTCCTTGGGGTGAAGTAGCTTCCTGGGGCAATTCAAAAGAAGTTCCATATTGGCCCGGGTTGGTAATTTCATGAAGTTGTTGTGTCCATCAAAGTACCTTTCACATTCCATAGAAGGTAGTAACTGTAGTGACTAGCCAATTCCTGGAAAATGAAAAATATCATCCCAGGTTTCTGAAGGTGGCTGTGTGAGCTCCGTGCAGCCACCCGAGGATGGCCGTTTACAGCCTCGCTTATTGGTTTTGGTCGTGAGGCCAAAGGCTCAGCAGATGTTGCTCAGAGCACTTTGCCATGTGTGTAAAGTGTTCTTAATTGACTCAACAGAGGTGATGGCATCCACGCTCAGCTGCACCCTTGCCTCATCCTTTCTCTTTCTGGAAGCTTTGGTCACATCTTATTTCCTCTGTGGTTTGCATTTCAGATAAGTGTGTTTTGAAATACTGCATGGGAAAAGAATCAGTTTCTAATATTGAACATTTAGACTGTAGTCTCTTTTACACTATTAATGTTTTCTCAGTCAGGTTAAGTCACTGCAAACTTACCTCTATATATTTGCTCTGATCCTTACTCAGAAGTTTCAAATATGGTTCAGCAGGTTTTGTCTGCCTCCAAATATCAAGGGGAGAAGGAAATATTCATGTCACATGCATGCCCTTCCCAAGTTAGGGTGCAAATAACCCCGATTCTTCCCTAAATGCATTGCCTGGACAGCTACCCTAGAAGGAAGCAGAGACACTGATTCCCTTCAGGCTCCTGCTGCAAGTTTGTCTGGTTGGGGATCTAGGGACGTCTGCAGGGAGAAGGCTGATCTTCCTTCTTTCTGTATCACTGTGCTAACTGTAGTGTGGGGTTGCAGCTACTGAGCCGACAGGGGCCTCCAAGAGCTTTGCCCAAAGTGCAGGCAGTCGTTGGCTTCCCAAAGGTGCCCAGGAGACGTTAATTTTTCCATGTTCCTCTGTGGAAGGGTTCCTGCCTGTACTACATGTAATCTTTGGCTTTAAGATCTTCTAAACCTCTGTTCCTTGCTGGTTTGAGGCCGTGGAGATCCAGGTGCAAGGCCAGAGTCTCCAAAGTGCCTACATTCTGGAAGGATATGAGATGTCTGAGGAATGTCACATTGATGGGTGCTTTCCAGGGGTAGACCAGAAGCTTCTCAGAAATAGGATGGTGCTGAAGTCTCTCCAAGAGAGGACAACCAGCTCCTCAGGCAGATGAACAGTGCTATTTATTTTATGTGTTTCGCACCCATGTCTGAGCACCCAAATCACTTAGCCATCGCCTCTCTGAGTTCTCCTGTACAGATGGGTCCTGGGGAGCAAGTGCACATGAGGAGTATGGGGCTGAGGGCGGTTCTGGAATCCAGCCAATGGAACCAGAGCCATGTTTGACACATCCACAGCCAACACAACCTCTCTGGAAGGGGCCACCACTTCTCCAGGGTCATTAGGCTGTAACCTCTGCACCTACCTTTCTGTCCTAATCTGAACTCTCTCCCCGCCCCGGGGAGACCATGGAGTTCATAATGTGTGAGATAAGAAAGTGGTTTATATGGGAGGGGATTCTAGGAAGCACAGTTGAGAAGGGAGTCAGAGAAGAGAGGAAAGATATTAAAATATGTGTTAGTAAACAGGTAACCACTCAGGGTACCGGGGGCTTAAGCTGACTGAGGACCCTCTGAGACACTGTGTAGAACCACCTCAGGACTATTGCACTCAGGCACAAGGACACTGGGGTACCCAGCCACCAACTAGCACCCCTTACTTGTTAAGAGTCAGGGTCCTCTGGACAGTACTCACCTGCAGTGAGAGGACGCCTTCATGCAGGGAGAGGCGAGGAGCCCTTGGTGTGTGAGAAGGAATTTGCAGATGTGCTCCGGAAGGGCTGAGGGGATTTGCGTGCGGCACAGAGAATGCCCACGTCTCCTTGCAAGAACACCACACCCAGGGTCTGCAGGCTTTGGACTGTTCTGGACTATTCTATGAAGTGGCCGGCAATCTGTCCTATCAAGAAGAACGTAGTGAAACACACATGCATACTTTTAACCCCTCCCAGAGAAACCCACCGTGTTCAGAACAGGAATCTGCAGATAAGAAATGGAGACATCAATGAGAAATCCCAGAGTGCTGGTCTTGCCTGGAGGTACTGGGTCAGCTCTTTGTGCAAACCCTTCCCTTTGGGTAACTGACTGAGAAGGTGGGCAAGGGCATCAGTGATTCCCTGAAAAGGGGGCTGCACATCGCTCACAGCAGCTGGAAGATGACACCCTAGCAGGCAAAGGAGGCCAGAGCGGGAAATGACAACATCCATCACACTCGTCTTCTGTGTCGCGATTCTAGCACATCACAACTATTTCAAATGTTTCTTTGATGGTGGTTTAGCTCATTGGAGACACATCTCTGTAATGTTGGTACCATCTGATAGTGAGTAGATGTTATCGTTGTTTTCCATGTTCACCCTCTCTCTCAACATGGTTTCAATTAAGCCAACCATGCAAGTCAGAGAGATGAAACATTTCAGGTAGCTGTGTTACCTATAGCGGGGCTGATCTGTTGACGTACAGAGTGGCATTTTGTCTACCCCAATGTGTTGCAGTGAAATAAATAGTATCTACCTCATCCTGAAAGGCCTTCATAGTAGGTTCCCAGGTGGGTGGTAGCTGCTTTACATGAAGAATCTGAACAACCGTTTTGGTATTAAATCATTGCGGATGTAGAGATAGATCCAGAATTTTGATAGAATAAATAACCAGGGGTGTTTGCCTCCTACCAAGCAGAGAGCAAACCTTCCACCCAGGAGAATAATCATCTACATCTTGGTGTGGTTGGGATCCAGACTGTTCTCATCATGGAGGGAGTGGGTTGGAGTTGCAAGCCGCCTGAGCCAGAAACAGAATTTACTACGTGCTTCTGCTTGACCTTCAGGCTAACACAAATTGAAATGGCAGAATTGATCTCCTTCCTAATTTATGACATGGCAAACAGGGACAGCAAACTCTTGTTTTCCTGCATCTCCGAGAAGACTTGCTTCCCTTCTCAGAGAGGCTTGTTTTTACCCTGAAGAAAAGTCCCTCGAACAGTAGCATTAATGCCAGAAATCTTTCTTATCTTTCTAAAAGTATGACTACTTTTGTAAATTAGCAGAAGAAAAAAAAGTAAGGCTCATCGCAAAACGAAAAATCTGTAAATGTCTTACTCCTTGGATTTATAGTGGTTATGGGAGGGTTTAGGCACTTCAGGGAGAAAGTTTTTTTCCTAGACTGGGCTTTGAGTCACCTTTACTGAAGTTAGAGAGAAAAAATGAGTCAGTTATAAAAGATGCTCGTGTTAACTTCTGGCAGCCAGCAAGGTGACTTCATGCTCAGAAGTCTTTTACTCCTTACCAATAGCACAACCCCGGTGAATGTCTAAACCCAGGCCTTAGGTCCTTCTGTATTTGTTACTTTTGGCATAAAGGGAGTTATATGAGGAGGGGTTTGTTTTCCAAATGGACTAATACACCAAGAAAATGTTTGTTTTGGAAGGCAGGAATGTGAAATGCTTGTAAAACAGAAAATCGCTGTACCAATGAGAAGCAGCATTATGGTTATTGGAGACAATCTTGCAAGTCCTTGAACATCTGCTCTCACTGGCTCATTTAGAGCCCGGGTAGACCCCAAGGGCAGGAACTAGCCCTCATTGGACTCTATTCTATAAAGAAGGCTTCCAGATAATCTGCCCACCCAGACTCACGCTTTTTTTCCCCCTTAGTTTATTTGTTTGTGACAGAGAGAGAGAGAGAGCATTTGAGCACTTGCACATACGTGGGAGGGGCAGAGGGAGAGAAAAATCCCAAGCAGGCTTCAGCACAGAGCCCCATCCAGGACTCGAATTCACAAACCATGAGGTCATGACTTGAGCTGAAATCAAGAGTCTGATGCTTAACCAAATGAGCCGTCCATGCGCCCCCATATTCAGACTCTTGATCATAAATTTAATCAGATTCATCTGATACAATACTTGTTTAAGAGTACATTATAGGGGCGCGTGGGTGGCTTAGTCGGTTAAGTGTCCGACTTTCGCTTAGGTCATGATCTCGCGGTTCGTGGGTTCGGGCCCCGCGTCGGGCTCTGTGCTGACTGCCGGCTCAGAGCCTGGAGCCTGTTTCAGAGTCTGTCACTACCTCGCTCTCTGACCCTCCCCTACTCACACTGTCTCTCTCTCTCTCCCCTAGAAATTAAAAAAAATTTCTAGGGGAAAATTAAAAAAAAAAAAAAGAGTACATTATATAGGGGCGCCTGGGTGGCTTAATCGGTTGGGCGACCGACTTCGGCTCAGGTCATGATCTCACGGCTCGTGAGTCTGTGCTGACTGCCAGCTCAGAGCCTGGAGCCTGTTTCAGTTTCTGTGTCTCCCTCTTTCTCTGACCCTCCCCTGCTCATGCTGTCTCTCTCTCTCTCAGAAATAAATAAAAACATTAAAAAAATTTTAAGTACATTATATAGATTAAATATATAGTTATATTCATATAAATTTATTTAATATTTATATTTTATACATTTACATTAAATATATTTTAATATATATTTAATATGTAAATATATTTATTTTTTAATATGTAAATATATTTAATATATATCAGAAGAAATCATTGATAATGGCTGAATATAATGAACTCATACCATACACATATTTAACTAATATAAAATCAACTACTCCGGTTAAGCAACATGGGAAAATATTTCCATTGTTTGCTGTTAAAGAATTACCCCCAATCAAATTACATCTCCTTCTTCATATTCCCAGAGGAAGGAAAGTAACAGACAAAAGGCAATAAGAAACAACGTAACTTATTTCTTGGGTTTTTAACACCAGCAGATCTATGTCCTGGTGAGTTCAAATCTGTTGAATGGATTTTCAGGCCACAGTTAATTTCTAGAGTCAAACTTCTATGTGAAATGTGCATTGTGGGAAAGACTATTTATAGCAACTAGGGTTTATTTAAGTGGAAATGTATGCACATCAGCTACCAACTTTGTAGATATCTCATTGTATTTAATAATGCAGTTCAGCCCAAGTAAACCTCAGGGAATATGTTTCACTGCATCTTTTACTAGACAAGGAGCAAGAAGTTATAACCACCAGCCTTGCCTTACAGAGCCTTGGGAAAAACCCCAGCATGTCCTGGTATGGTCTGATTCCTCCTCCACTTGGTTTTCTGGTTGGTTCTCTGTTGGCTGAAGAGGTCCATGCCCCACAGTAAAATTGTAACACTGGTCACTTCCTCCTGTTTCCATGAATCCTAAGGCATTCTTGATCTTGATCTTGAATCTGCAGTGATTTATGTTCAGCATTAAAATGCAGTCTTCATCTTTCATAGGTCTTTTTTTTTTCACTTTTTAAATGTGTATTTATTTTTGAGAGAGAGAGACAGAGACAGAGAGAGAGGGAGACAGAATCCTAAGTAGGCTCCAGGGTCTGAGCTGTCAGTGCACAGCCCGATGGGGGATCAAACTCCCAAACTGTGAGATCATGACCTCAGCTGAAGTCAGACACTTAACTGAATGAGCCATCCAGGCGCTCCCTTTCATGGGTCTTTTATGTTGAGTTATTTCTAATTTTGCCATGCATAAATCCATAAAGTGCTTGAAAGATGACACTTCTTTGATAGAATCTTATCTGCAAATGCCTCCTGTGAATGTTGGCGTGGTGAAGTTTTACAGTGCTGACTCTTAGTGGAAAGATAGTACCTCTTATGCTGAGTGATACCTGAGAACTTCCAGCCCACTGGGGAGGAGCCTTCTACTTTCTGGTAGTTTCCTGTTTGTTCCGTCTTCCCTTAGGCAGCTCAGTGGTGATAAAAAATAAATCTATTTATAATGCTCTGGGGACAGGAGGGTTCTATTTAATTGTTGTGGCAGCCAAAATAATGCCCTACCCAAATGTCCACAATCCCTGCAGCCTGTGAATATGTCAGGTGACAGGACAAAGGGGAACAAAGTTCGTTTTTATTTATTGCTTCCATGCAGATGGAAGTCAGGTTGCCAATTACCTGACATTAAAATAAGGAGGTTATCCTGGATTATTTGGGTAGCCCAATGTAATATCAAAGGTTCTGAAAAATGGAAGAGGGAGGTGGGAGAGGAGGTCAGAGTGATGCCATGAGAGGAAATCTCAGCTCTTTGTTGATGGCTTGGAGATGGAGGAAGGGATCTAAGGTTCAAGGAACATGGGAAGCTTCTAGAAACCAGAAAAGGCAAAGATATGGATTCTTCCCCAGAGTTTTCAGCAAGAAACATGGCTGACATCTGGACCTCAGCCACAGAGACCTGTGTTAGGTTTCTAAATGCAAAGAACTGTCAGGTAAGACATTTTTATTGTTTCAAGCCACTAAGTTTGTGATCATTTGTTATGGCAGCCATAGCAAACCAAGAAAATTGTGTGATTTTAAATTATATGTGGGGGTTCCTTGGATTTGGGCAATTTGTACTATAATTTTGCTGCTGTTAATTGAGAATGGCTACAGTTTATTGAGTACTTACCACAAGCATAGACACTGTTCTAGAGGCCTCACAAAGAGTAGTTCACCTAACTTGTTGTCGAAACTAAGACTCAGCAATTTGGTAATGTGCCCAAGTTCTGACTGCTGGTTTTGGTGACATTGTGACTTAGCACAGGCAGATATTACAAGCAAGTTAGGTTCTATGCTTCTATGCTATACCATCACCTTGCTTCACCACATGGGAAAGTAAGCTTATTTTGTAGACAGGAAACTCTAAGCCCTGAATTGTCTGATGAGATGGTGTTATAGCCAGAACAACCCCCCTACCATCCCCACTGGGCAAGTGGCCCCTTAGGAGTGGGCTTCTTAGTCCGTAGTGGTGCTTTTTGAGAAACAAGAAGCCTCCCCCATCTAAATGGAGACAGTCATTCAGCTTGTATAACATAGAGGGGGCAGCAGTGGGAGGTGGGAGTGGGATCGGATGAGGGGAAGGCATGGGATGTCAGGGCAGAAGTTGTAGGCACCCAATTGTGAATGGTCTGTGGTCTCCTGTTCTGTGACCTCTTTTAAACTGTGATATGATACACAGATTTTTAAAATTAATTAATTAATTTTGAGAGGGAGAGAGAGCATGAGCAGGGGAGGGACGGAGAGAAACAGAGGCAGAGAGACAGAGAATCACAAGCAGGCTCTATACTATCAGCGAAGAGTTTGATGTGGCGCTCAATCTCACGAACTGCATGATCATGACCTGAACTGAAATCAAGAGCTGGACGCTCACCCAACTGAACTACCCAGACCCCCTCCGTGACCTCTTTTAGTAAGTGTGATGTCTTCATCTTCTGAAGCCAGGAGCACGGCTTGACAGTTCCTTAAAAACTACTGAATGTGGAATGAAAGCAGTAACAACATTAAAGTGGAGTTCTCACAACCATGGTTCTCCTACTTTTGTGGGCCATTCACAGGGTAGAGCAACCCCTTAATCCATGTGTTTCCACTTGGCCAACTAATTAAGAAAAAATCAAATCACCGCATTGAAATCAGCATAACAAATCTCACTGTTCTTTAGAGAGCGGTCAAGTGTTTTCCTAGCTTTTATTTCAGACTACAAAGCAAGAGTATTCAATCATACTCTACCCCCACTCAAATACAGACCCATTGTCACAGAAAGATAAAAATATAAGGTCTCCTAGCCCCGCATCAGCCCCTCCAGGACACTTCAAGAGCTTTGTGGTAGGACATCTGCACACCATCGATTTGTGGATTGAGTGCGTGGGAGTACAAAAATATGTTCTCCATTGTCTTGGGTCTTATAACGTTTATTTTTCAGCATTCTGGGCTGGTTTTTTTTCTTTACTCTCTAGTCATTCCAAGCTTTAGTATTGTCCAACCAAATTAACATTCATCTCAATAATTTAGATTAATGTAAATCTTTTCAGTGGAAACTGGTATAAGTTGCATAAAAAATGAGACCATTGAAAGACCTGTGGCAGCATTACATAGAAGCACAAGCACACAATATAACTGTAATATTAATAATATATTGTTTTACGTGTTTTTTATCCCAAAGGATTTCAAAGAGCTTTACCAACTTTGCAAATATTGTGTATACAAGTAATGCATGTATGCATTAACCTTGTGGATATTTCTTAATATTATCAGCTCCTGCTCCCCCCATTTGAAACTTAATATCTTTATTAGTATTCTCCATATTTTAATATTATGTACTTTCTCCTCTTACTTTTTAAACACGGTGAGCACCCAGACTTGAATACTCCCATCAGCAAAACTGCTTAGGTCTGTACCCGTATTACACATGTGTGTAGTTACATATCAATTGTTCCCCCATACTATGGTATTGATATATACTGTGTATGATATATACTGTGTATGATAAAACATACTTAGAAAAAAAGTTTAAAAAATAAAACATACCTAGAAAGATAGAAATTAAAGATGATAGTATAAAGATGAAACATACAAAGTTTTGAAGTGTTAACTACTTCTGAAGGCTTCACACTTTTCATTAGCTTATATCTCAAAACCCAATAAACACCTAGAGAGAAATTTAGTGTTAATGATACTGGACGTATATCTAAATTTCAAATAACATTCTTGATAATTTCCTCCTCCCTTGACCCAACTTAAAAAAATGTATAAACATTTAATTGTGAAAAAAATTTAAATACATAAATGTGGAAAGAATATTATAATGAATCTCCACATTTTTATCATTCACCTTCAACAACTATTTTTTAAACTGTTTTAAATGTTTATTATTTATATTTGAGAGAGAGACAGAGCATGAGTGGAGGAGGGACAGAGAGAGGGAGTCACAGGATCCAAAGCAGGCTCCAGGCTCTGAGCTGTCAGCACAGAACACAATGCAAGGCTAGAACTCACAAACGGTGAGATCATGACTTGTGCTAAGTCGGACGCTCAACCAACTGAGCCACCCAGGTGCCCCTCGCCTTCAACAGTTATTAATGATGATCATCATGATTAGATCATCATTAACTGGTGATATGGTTAATAAACACTTTATAATGGAAGTGAGGCTCAACTCTACTGTTTTATTTTTGTTCATTGTGCTAGCATTTTTTGTAAAGATAGAGTAAATAGGGTGTGTATGTGCTCGTATGTGTGCACATGTGTATGCATGAGTGCATGTGTGTACGCCTGTGTGAACTGCTAACTTCACCTTGATCACTGTCACAAGGTAGATGTCACAAGAATAAGCTCTAAATACTCTCTCAGTATAGGAAGAAGGAAATGCAGGGAGAAAGAGTCCATACACAAAAAGCAGTCAGCAAATGCAGTAAATACTGAAAAGAGCAAAATCTCTGCAATTGATTCTCAGATAGCAAAGGAGTAAAAAAAAAACAAAACAAAAAACAAAAAAACTTTTCATACACCAAAGGATAATTTTCAAAAATTTAAAGACATGACTCATTCAAATACAGAATGAACAGGTGTCAAAATGTATTATCTCATTCCTAAGGGAACCAGTAAGATGATAAAGCTATGGAGGACATTTAAGGAACTGGAGTTTACTAAGCTGTTAGGGGAGACACACATGGAAATGTGCACATGTGCACATGCTTGTGTGTGCATATGTGTTTGTGCACATGCATGTATAAGTTAGAAACAAATCTGGTTATTAGCCTTCCGGACAATATAGCTGTAACCTTTGGGACATTTCTTCTACTAAACAGAAGTCATTTGCATTTCTACCAGACACAAATCCGCAAGTTAACATTTAACTTTACAGTGTCTGGGCTCTAATCAATAGTAAATAGAAATGTCAACAGAGGCACAATCTCCTAAAGAATCAAATAACTCCTGCAGGGCCAGAAGCAATAATTCAGAACTGCACTGTAAGTGCGCAGTCATCCTAGGGGTACGGTTGCAAGTTTGGATAAATTTTCTTAACTCAGGCGATTGTTTTAACCCAGTTTCCCCATGTAGGGGAGCTACTTCAGCAACCCAATACCTGTCTTGCCCAAAGACTGATCAGGACTTCCAGACTGCATCGGCAACGTGACCATGGCTGGGGCGTTTTTCGAGATGGCCGGCAGTCAATCCTCCCAGAGAAACCGGGATGCTGTAGACTCTTCCAGTCAAGCCCTTATTTGAAAGGTGAGAATTCTGAGGCCCAGAGAGGCAAAGTGACTTGCCTGGCATGTCCTTTCTTACTTTCCTTTCGATGGCCAACCCAAAAGCTATCTTTTTTCTAACACCCAAATCCTACCCACGTTGGTAGAAGATATGTCTTCCCCAAGACGGTGATCTCATGGTATTTTATTCATATCTTTACTATAAGGTGTACCATATTGTTTAAGACCCATTTGTATGTTTGCTTATCTCCCTGGCTAGGCTTTGGGTATTCAAATGTAGGAATAATGACAAATTCATCTTCATATGTTAGGGTTGAACTCTGTGCTTGACCTGTAATAAGCACCCAATAAATGTCTATTGACTTGAACTGCAGCTGAGATCTAGTGAGTTTAGTGGCAGAGCCCACCTCTTCCAGATCCTAGACGACTACTCAAAACCACACCCCTCCTGTATTATCATAAATGGTGGCCCAGTATCATGAATAACGTGTATAACAAATGGTATCCGTAAGAGGTCAAACACATGGGATCTTTCCTTCCTTAGACTTCCCTTTGTTTCAGTCCTTAGGCAAGTAGCTGATGATCCATGCGAGCTCCTGGCTCTGGCCACAGAGCTAACGGTCATTAAAGCTGGCGGCTTTTCAGTCTCTCCTAAAATTTCCTATCTCTATAACAATTTTACATATTATAGTTATCTGATAAACAGGTAAATAACTTATATTAGATAATACGCAAAAAATAGTAAATAAGAAAAGGTAGGTAATTAAACTTACCTACAATTTCATCATTCAAATGTAACTACTGGTAACAAACTATGTGCACATCCTTCTAGGTATTTTTCTGCACATATATATCTGAATACACATAACTTATTTAACTGAATTGTGATCATACTGCCTATACTGTTTTTTGATCTGCACTTTTAAGTTACCTATATGGTATGAATGTCCCACTCTGTCAAGAAGGATATGCATATTTCAAAAAGAAAATTTAATGTTTATTTTTATTTTTCAGAGAGAGCATGAGTAGGAGAGGGGCAGAGAGAGAAAGAGACAGAATTTGAAGCAGGCTCCAGCTGACAGCTCTGTGCTGACAGCTCAGAGCCAGACGTGGGTCTCAAACCCATGAACCATGAGATCATGACCTGAGCTAAAGTTAGACGTTTAACTAACTGAGCCACCCAGGCACCCCACAATAAGTATATTTGTATCTATAATTTGTAATAGCTACATATCATGCCATTGTTTTGATGACCATAATTTATTTAACTATTCAAAAAGGATGTTTTGGCCACTTTGGTTGTTTCTAATTTGTTGCAGTTATAAATAACTGCAATATAAATACCATTGAGACTAAATCTCAGGAAATATCCTTTTAAAATATATTATTGCATGAAGGTTTTGTTTTTCCATTTAAAAAATTTAGGGTCTGAGAGGGGGCAAGATGGCGGAGAAGTAAGGAGCTCCGTACTTGCACTCGTGCCCATACATCACACAGAAAAGATCTGAAGCCATTGGAAACCTTACAAAACCTGAGAGATTGGGAGAAAAAAGGACGCAGAATCCACTGAGAGAGCCTTCTAACGTGCGTGCGAACTGGGGAAGATAAAATCGGGCGGGGATTGGAGACTCCAGGGTCGGAGGCGATCCCCCTCTACCCTCTACAGGGAGTGAGAGGGGAAAAAGAGAGAGTCCAAAACAGAAAAACCTCTGCTCGGGGCATAGAAAGACCGTACTTGCCAAATACCTGCACGCCAGGTCCCCTCACGCCAACTGGTCCCGGGGGGGCTGAACGCACAGACTGCTTCTTTGTGCTGGCTCCTGGCGGCTCGACTTCAGAGCAGCGGCGCGCCTGCCGCCATTGTCCTCCCAGAGGGCTTGGGCCCCTGAAAGAGCCACACGTGGACACCGGGCGTCCGCGCTCCTGGCTGGCTGGGACTCTAGAGGGAAGGCAAAGAGCTAAAAACTGGACATTTGCCTGTGAGTTCGTGTTTCGGGTGACGAGCCATAGAGGGACCTGGTTTTCCTCACTCCAGCGGGCTCAGCGCACCCGGCAGGCAAGCCCCCGCGCATGCTCGCCAGCCCGACCCAGAGCAGGAAGCAGCGAATCTGACTCCACCCCCAGAGCTCGGCAGGGGGCCTGGAATTGCCCTGAGGGGATTGCCTGGGAAGCTGTGTCTAAGGCAATTTCAGCGGGGCACAGGGACTGGGATTTGGAGACTGGGACTGGCCTGGGTTGAGGAGTGCAACCAACTTTGGCTGTGCCCCCGGTACGGGGAGTTTACACGCCCAAAAAGGCGAGGTGCAGCGCTTGGTTCAAGAAGGGACTGTAGCGCCGTCACTCTCCTCCCCACAACCGCCAAGGCAGAACTCCCGCCTGAGGCATTGGATCACGCCACGCCCATCCCTGCCTGAGAGCGGCCCTCCTCCCTTTTTTTTTTCTTTTTTCTTATTCTTTCTCTTTTCTCTCTTTTTTCCCCAGAACACTGACCTGATTAACTCTGGCCGCTGGCTTGCTTAAACAATCACAACGAGTCCATTCTGTAGATGTAAATTCTACCCCTACCGACATTTTCATCTCTTTCTCTCAGGAGTAATTAGACTATATAGTTTCTCTGGATAATACCAGCATCCTTCTCTCACCTATCCAACCATATTCTACCCTTTACCTCTTTGAAAAAAGCTTCTTATCCCTTCTGCCTGTTCATTCTATTTCCAATTGTGTCTCATCCCGCCCTGCTTTCTCTCTGTTTCTCTATGCTCCTCAACCAGCACTGCATACACACGGCTATTTAACTGTAGCTGGGAAATCTGGTTATATCCTTTAAACCGTTCTTTGTCCATCGGTTTTCTTCTTTTTTCCTTTTCCTTTCCCCTTTTTGACCCTTTTATGTATTTTATACTCCCTATTATTCGCCCTCCCTCCTCCATCTTTTCTCTTAACTTTTTCGTTTTCCCTCTCGCTTTGCATGTTAGTTGAATTAGCCTGTGCGTTTGTGTGCTCCTGCTCCCTGTGTGTTTGTCTGTCTGTTTTCTTTTCCAGGGCTACCTCAAGAAACAAGCTAGAGTGCACAAGGTGGAGAGTCCCAAATATCACTACGAATAGGAAAATAAAATAACCAAGGTCCCAACAAGAGAGACCAGGGGATACCATTCAAAAAACACTCTCTGAAAGGGTAGGCCCTGGAAAGTCAAAGAGCCTTCTTGGATATAGCAGTGCTCATAGAAACAGAGAGAATAATAGGTCTTTAAAACCAACAAGAGCCGGAAAGCTAACTAAAATGACGAAACGAAAGACCTCTCCTCCAAAGAAACTCCAAGAAGAAATGACAGCTAATGAACTGCTCAAAACAGATATCAGCAGCATCACTGAACAAGATTTTAGAATAATAATGGTAAAATTAATAGCTGGGCTTGAAAAAAACATAGGGGACATCAAAGAAACTATGGCTACAGACAGAATGGAAAATAAAAATAGGCATGAAGAATTAAAAAATGCGATAAATGAGATCCATAATAAATTAGAGGCCTCCAATGCACGGATTGAAGAGGCAGAAAGGAGAATAAGTGATTTAGAAGACACCATTATAGAAAAACAAGAAGCTGACAAAAAAAGAGACAAACTGATCCAGGAACAGGAAAGAAGAATTCGAGAGCTCAGCGATACGGTCAAACGCAACAATATCCGTATCATAGGAATCCCAGAAGAGGAAGAGAGAGGGAAAGGTGCTGAAGGAGTCCTGGAACAAATTATAGCAGAGAACTTCCCCGACCTGGGGAAGGAAGTAAATGTGGAAGTACAAGAGGCTCAGAGGACTCCCCTCAGACGTAACCTGAATCGATCTTCTGCACGACATATCATAGTGAAAATGGCCAAATACAAGGACAAAGAGAGAATTTTGAAAGCAGCTAGGGAGAAAAGGGCCCTAACATACAAAGGGAAACCTATCAGAGTGGTGACAGACCTATCTACTGAAACTTGGCAGGCTAGAAAGGAATGGCAGGAAATCTTCAATGTGATGAACAGTAAAAATATGCAGCCAAGAATCCTCTATCCAGCAAGCCTGTCATTCAAAATAGAAGGAGAGATAAAAACCTTTCCAAATAAACAGAAATTGAAAGAATTTGTCACCACGAAGCCAGCCCTACAAGAAATCCTGAGGGGGATGCTCTGAAGGAAAGGTTGCAAGGAACAAAGATACCAGAGACACCACCACAAACATGAACCCTACAAAAGATACAAAGACTCTAAACCCACATATTTCAATAATAACACTGAATGTAAATGGGCTGAATGCTCCAATCAAAAGACATAGGGTAGCAGAATGGATTAAAAAACAAAATCCATCAATATGCTGTCTACAAGAAACTCATTTTAGACGGGAAGATACCTTCAGATTAAAAGTAAGGGGATGGAGAAATATATATCATGCTACAGGAAATCAAAAGAAAGCCGGAGTAGCGATACTTATATCAGACAAACTGGACTTTAAATTAAAGACAATCACAAGAGATGAAGAAGGGCACTACATAATAATTACAGGGTCCATCCATCAGGAAGAACTAACAATCATAAATGTCTACGCACCGAATATGGGAGCACCTAAATATCTAAAACAATTAATCACAAACAGAAACAAGCTTATAGATAAGAATGTGCTAATAGCAGGGGACTTTAATACTCCGCTTACAGCAATGGATAGGTCAACCAGACAGAAAATCACTAAAGAAATAATGGACTTGAAAGACACATTGGACCAGATGGATCTGACGGATATATTTAGAACTTTACATCCTGAGGCCAGGGAATTTACTTTCTTCTCAAGTGCGCATGGCACATTCTCCAAGATAGATCACATACTGGGACATAAAGCAGCCCTCAATAAATATAAAAGAATAGAGATCATACCATGCACACTGTCAGATCACAATGCTTTGAAACTTGAAATCAATTACAGGAAGAAGTCTGGAAAACCGCCAAAAACATGGAGGTTAAAGAACACCCTTCTAAAGAATGAATGGGCCAATCAGGCAATTAGAGAGGAAATTAAAAAATATATGGAAACAAATGAAAATGAAAACACAACAATTCAAAATCTATGGGATGCGGCCAAGGCAGTCCTAAGAGGAAAGTACATTGCTCTCCAGGCCTATTTCAAGAGATTAGAAAAAGCACAAGTCCAAAATCTAACAGCTCACCTAAAGGAGCTAGAGGCAGAGCAACAAGAACGCCCTAAACCCAGTAGAAGAAGAGAAATAGTAAAAATTAGAGCAGAAATAAACAACATAGAGACCAAAGAAACAATTGAACAGATCAATGAAACCAAGAGTTGGTTTTTTGAAAAAGTAAACAAAATTGACAAACCTCTAGCCAGGCTTATCAAAAAGAAAAGAGAGAGCACCCAAATAGACAAAATTATGAATGAAAATGGACTTATTACAACCAACCCCTCAGAAATACAAGCAATTATCAGGGAATACTATGAAAAATTATATGCCAACAAATTGGACAACTTAGAAGAAATGGACAAATTCCTAAACACACACTCACTACCAAAATTCACACGGGAAGAAATAGAAAACCTGAACAGACCCATAACGAGTGAAGAAATCGAATCAGTGATCAAAAATCTCCCAACAAATAAGAGCCCTGGACCTGATGGTTTCCCTGGGGAATTCTACCAGACATTTAAAACAGAATTAATCCCAATTCTTCTCAAGCTATTCCAAAAAATAGAAGTCGAAGGAAAACTCCCGGACTCATTTTATGAAGCCAGCATCACTCTGATTCCCAAGCCAGACAGAGATCCAACAAAAAAAGAGAACTATAGGCCAATATCCTTGATGAATACGGATGCAAAAATTCTCAACAAGATCCTTGCAAATCGAATCCAGCAGCATATCAAAAGAATCATCCACCAAGATCAAGTGGGATTCATTCCTGGGTTACAGGGCTGGTTCAACATTCGCAAATCAATCAATGTGATCCATCATATCAATAAAAGAAAAGATAAAAACCATATGATCCTGTCAATAGATGCAGAAAAAGCATTTGACAAAATACAGCATCCCTTCTTAATAAAGACTCTCGAGAAAGTTGGGATAGAAGGAACCTACTTAAACATCATCAAAGCCATCTATGAGAAGCCTTCAGCTAACATCATCCTCAACGGGGAAAAACTGAGAGCTTTCCCCCTGAGATCAGGAACACGACAGGGATGTCCACTCTCACCACTGTTGTTTAACATAGTGCTGGAAGTCCTAGCATCAGCCATCAGACAACAAAAGGAAATCAAAGGCATCAGAATTGGCAAAGAGGAAGTCAAACTTTCACTCTTCGCAGATGACATGATACTCTACATCGAAAACCCGACAGACTCCACCAGAAGCCTACTAGAACTGATCCAAGAATTCAGCCAAGTTGCAGGGTACAAAATCAACGTACAGAAATCGGTTGCATTTTTATACACCAACAATGAAGCAACAGAAAGAGAAATCAAGAAACTGATCCCATTCACAATTGCACAAAAAACCATAAAATACCTCGGAATAAACCTAACCAAGGATACAAGAGATCTGTATGATGAAAACTATAGAAAACTTATGAAGGAAATTGAAGAAGACACAAAGAAATGGAAAAACATTCCATGCTCATGGATAGGAAGAATAAATATAGTTAAGATGTCATTACTACCCAAAGCAATCTACACATTCAATGCAATTCCAATCAAAATTGCACCAGCATACTTCTCAAAACTAGAACAAACTATCCAAAAATTTGTATGGAACCACAAAAGACCCCGAATAGCCAAAGTAATACTGAAAAATAAAACCAAAACCGGAGGTATCACCATCCCAGACGTTAGCCTTTACTACAAAGCTGTCATCATCAAGACAGTAATGTATTGGCACAAAAACAGACACATAGACCAATGGAACAGAATTGAGAACTCAGAAGTGGACCAAAAAGTATACAGGCAACTCATCTTTGACAAAGCAGGAAAGAATATCCAATGGAAAAAAGACAGCCTTTTTAACAGATGGTGTTGGGAGAACTGGACAGCAACATGCAGAAGAATGAAACTAGATCATTTTCTCACACCATTCACAAAAATCAACTAAGAATGGATAAAGGACCTGAACGTGAGACAGGAAACTATCAACACCTGAGGAGAAAGCAGGAAACAACCTCCTTAACCTCCACCGCAGCAACTTCTTACTTGACACATCCCCAAAAGCAAGGGAATCAAAAGCAAAAATAAATGATTGGGACCTCATCAAGATTAAAAGCTTCTGCACAGCAAAGGAAACAACCCACAAAACTAATAGGCAACTGACGGAATGGGAAAAGATAGTTGCAAATGACATATCAGATAAAGGGTTAATATCCAGAATCTATAAGGAACTCACCAAACTCCACACCCGAAAAACAAACAACCCAGTGAAGAGATGGGAGAGGGGATGGGCATGGAGGAGGACACTTGTGGGGATGAGCACTGGTGTTATGTAGAAACTAATTTGACAATTAACTATTTGTAAAAAAAAAAAAAAAAAAAACTAGGGTCTTTATTGGTGGTAACTTTCTAAACCTTTCTCGCTTCAATTCTTTCTATATGAGTGTCTCATTGTTTTCTTTCCCTGGGTGCTTTGAGCTAATGATGTGCCTATCTCTGCATATTCTCCTTCCCATTTGTTCTGTTTATTTATTCTGTTTATTTATATATATAATTCTGTTTATTTATTTATTTTGAGGGAGAGAGAGAGCATGCATGAGCAGGAGAGGGACAGAGAAAGAAGAAGAGAGAATCCTAAGCAGGCTCCATGCT
This sequence comes from Hyaena hyaena, assembly GCF_003009895.1. Taxonomy (NCBI): domain Eukaryota; kingdom Metazoa; phylum Chordata; class Mammalia; order Carnivora; family Hyaenidae; genus Hyaena; species Hyaena hyaena. Next base: position 57,280 of record NW_024082366.1, on the reverse strand, counting down.
GTCAGCGTAGAGCCCAACGTGGGGCTCGATCTCATGAAATATGAGATCATGACCTGAGCTGAAACCATATTGCTTATCTGGATACTTTCCTGACTGAGCCACCCAGGTGCACAGCTAATTTTTTGTTTTTTGAGAAGAGGTAATGCCAAAAGGAATGAAGAGATTGTCTCTGCCACCATTGTTTGTCCTTCCTTATTTATTTATTTTTCATGTTTTCTTCCCTTCCTTGCTTTTTCTTCAGTACAGTTCAGCGCTGCTCTTTCTCATGGCCAGCCACTTGGAGGACCAGCTAAGCAATATGGTGACCACAGACAATGGACACATCAAACAATGCCATTGATTACCATAACCAAGGTGTTTCACCTCCATTGATGTCATATGTGCTTCTTAAAGAAAAAAAAAAGGCTAACTAATCCAATTGCCTAAGAAAGAGCCATATGGTTTTAACTATTAATGAATCATTGAAAACTATTATTTCAACAATCTTCTGGGAGTGAAATGTTTTCCACGTGTGGGATTGCCCAGTCATCTTGGTAGCACCTTCTGCCATCTGGAATAGTTGTTTGGTGTCTCTGGCTACAGGAGATTTCCAACTCTTTCCTAATATCTCCAGGAGACACTCAAGTCTTGAAATGTTTATTTTTTTCTGAATTTTAATGAACAATGCGGCAGCTAGGGACACGATTGGAGAGGTGATTTAATAAAAGTTCTGCCCTGTCTAGATGTCCTGGAGTCGAGCATGATTGCAAGGTTGCCTTCTTGCCTTATTTTCTCTTCTTCTGGTTCTTTGCCTTGCATGAGACCCTCTCCCTTTCCGAGAGCATTGATCTTATGTCATCGTGGCAACATGGAGTTAATGCGGCTGTGAAAGGTTATAAGTGAGAGAACCGTGGGGTTGGGGAAGGTGGGGAGACCAGCACACATAGTTAATAGTTTCCTCTTAAATATTTCAGTAAGCTCTGAGATGATGGTCTTCCTTGCTCTCCCTTTCTGCTGATATTATGAAGATGCAAAAAATGTGTGTGTGTGTGTGTGTGTGTGTGTGTGTGTGTGTGTGTGAGTGTGCGGGCATGTGCTCGATGATGGGATGCTGTCTGAGAATTGGCTGAAGTCCCACAACAATTGGCATCAACTTTCTCACATTCCAAAGCCAAGTGTCCTCTCTGCTTCCTAAGATGACATTTAAGTACTGGCTTCAAGACCATAGCTGACCTCCCATTCCTGGTTTCCAGGAGGTCTAGAGGCCACAGAAGAAGCTGAAGATTAGGTCAAGGATTTCTTTAGAGGGATCTATGATGGTTCCTACTCCCACTCTTCACAGAGGGAAAATGAGGTGTCCTTCTCTTTCCTCATAAGCTGAGCTTCAAGAGACCATTGGAGTCCATTGATATGAGGCCCCTTGAGTCTGAAGGATAGCGTATGATCCCCACTACAAAATTTTGAAGGATTTCAGGCTGGCCGATGTAGTCTGTATTCTACAACCAAGGAAGCCTACAGTTAAGAACTGGGGCCTTCACAGGGAGAGAGAAGCTGGAGGTACCAGGCAAGGAAGACACGTCAGCACTTTGCTGGGAACGTGCACATTGGGGGAATTCCCATGGAAGTATATCTGCCAAGACTCCAGCAAAGCACGCCATGAAAGGACATCTCCTACAGCTAGAAAACACCACTGTAAGATCAATGTCAGTGAAGTTAGAGTTTTCTGCTCGACCTCGACCTCTCTCTTTCTCATCCCTTCCCTCCTCCCAACCACCACAATGGGTGGAGGGCCCAAGAAATTGCAAGTGAGGGAAATCAGTTAATCCTGCCTCTCTTCCTCACCATGACATTCCCGCCTGAAGCGGGTCTGGCCTGGCAGACTGGGAAGCTTAAATTCTAAATGAAGTTTCAAGTTTGATTATCACCTTGGACTGGATACACAGATAATACTGAAATGAGATAAATTGAGAGATTAAAGAGAACAGAGGTGGTTTTATTACCTGAAGTTCGGCAGATAAGTGTTCTTGCCTGCTGGGAATTATCTCTAGAGCAGGAGAAGAACTCGCCATGGAGCAGGTTTCATCACATATTTGGGCAAAACAAAATCACTTGTGATTTGCTAATATGAGTATTACTCTTTCAACATACAAGTTACCTTACTTATTCAAAAGCAAATTTGAACCTTAAATAGACATTAAACTGCTTCTTTTTGAATTACGAGAGAGGTATAAGTTCTGTATCTATTATGTAACTCTTTTACAAAGACTCAATTCTACAATCTGAACTAAATATAATAAATCTTGCCGAAGTATTATATCAGTCACCATATAGTCATGGCACTATATAAGCATACGAAGATACTGGTTTTGATTACTGGGGACATTCCCCCCAGTATAAAATTAAAGTCCACCCACCACTGAGTGGTTGGTCTAGGCCTCACTTGAGCTTTTATTATCAAAACATTCTTTCCCTCTGTGAGGAAATGACCCAAAGTATTCATTGTTGTGTGAGGCAGTGGATCAGGTAATTATTGTTGCATGACAAACTCAGTGACATAAGACAATAACCTTTTATTACCACTCTTGTATTTGGGGGTCAGCCAGGGGTCAGCGGATCTAGCCTGGGCTTGACTGGGCAGCTCACTCATCTGCCCTGGGCCGGCTCACACGTCTATGGGTTGGTGGGGGGTCAGCTCTGTTCTATTGTCCTGTTCCTCTTCTTGGGACCAACAAGCTGGTTGAGCTGAGTTCTCACAGTGACAGCAAAAGCCCCAAGAGGACAAGAGGAAATGTGTGAAGCCTCTTAAATCTTTGCCAGGCTTGAGACTGGCACATTGTCACTTCCGGCCACATGTCTAAGTCCAAAGTCAAAGTATAGAGATGAACACTTCATCTGCAAAGGGGCCATAGCAAGGGTATAGAGGCAGGAAATGATAAAAAATTGGAGGCCCAGATGAAATCTACCATAGATGGATCTCTGGGAAATGTTGTAGGTCCAAGATGAAACATCACATACTGGAGGAAGTGGGTGCCTACTGTTTCTGCAATGTTTGTGCCTTTAGTCCAGATCTGTCTTGGGTGTAGTAGGTCATCATAGGAGCTGGGGAGGGAGAATGGGTAGTGACTCCACCCAGAGCTGGAAGTTCTTTCCTTTTGCCATTTCAGAAGGTAGTTGGGACGAAGAAGCTGGCTTTTTCATTCCAGTCAGAATGCCTTAACATTTGCTATTTTGCAACTCTCTATCCCTTTACTGTAATTATTAGAAAATCCTTGAAATCATAGCTGTAGGAGCTCATCTGGAGGTATGTTTTAGCTGGGAGCTAAGGAAACCATAGCCCGCCCTCACATTGATCTTTTCAGAGGAAAAGCTCAGCAGATTGAGTGGAAAAGAAAACCTGGCTGAGACCCGGGGTCTTCTATTGGGAAGCAAAGAAAAGAACCTATTACTTACTGAATACCAACTACATTCCAGGAACTATGCTAGACGATTTCATAGAGCATCTGATCTCATCTTCACTAAAATGCTGCTGTCTGGTCGTCCATAACATCCCCATTTAATAAATGTGAGAACTGACATAGGAGGCCGTGAGTCACTTGTCCCAAGCCAGCACCCTGGTACCTGGATGAAGTTAGTGGATGAGGTGGTTTGTGTTGCATCTGCCACTACAAACAAGCCTGAGATGAGGGCTCTGCTGTAGAAAGAGTTCCTCAAAATCCCCAGAGCTCCAGGCTTACACACTTCTGCTACTTTACACACTGTCCCTGAGACTCAGGCAAGTGCTGAGGGGGAGCAGGGGAGGTGCACCCTCTAGATGAGGCGCCTGTCCAGGGCTTGATTGGGCTATTTGACTGAGCCCCATATAGAACACTTCCAGAAATACCAAGCTTCACAATCCTGAAATCTTGCCTCATCTCTGAAACTGAGGCTCCCTGTTTCCCAGAATGGAAAAAGTCAAATCCATGTGTGGCTTATTTTTCAGCAAGAGAGAGTAACTCTACCTTCTTAAGGTCCCAGACAATCTTGCCATGTGAATCCTGCCCGTGGCAGGCCTGGAGGTGTGCTCCCCTTGGGCCCCAGCCTTCATTAGTTTCCAAGAAATAAAAACACAGGCTCTGCATCTCACTGTCATCTTTTCCTGGGCCAAGTGCAGGAGAGGGTTGTCATGGTAACAGTGGCAGAATTTAGGACACAGAAGATATTTTGGCCCCACTGCATTGTTGACCAAAAGTTATGCCATGTGACTGTGACAGCATCGTGACTGCCCACTCGGGCTGTGGATGCATGTCTCTCTCTCAAAGTTATGAGCATTTTGGTTAGTTATTTTCCCTTCTCATATGCTGAACTCTTGGTTCCGTGCTTTACATCCAACCCACCAATCAGGATACGTTTTCTGTATTCAGATGTACTATGGCCAGGCTGGCAGTGGAGGAAAGCATGAGTGTGTGGTCTGCTGAGCTCTGTTTCCCGTTCCCTTAGCCCTTGTCAAGTCTCGCTCCTACCTTTGTCTCCAACACACTTTGAAATATCAATTCCAGAGGGACCTCCGATGTCAATGATTGAGTTGGGGGTCATCTTTGAAGGATTTCCTAAAATTGCTTTTAAAATCCATGTGACTGTTCTCTTTGGGGACAATTGGGGGAAAGTTTGAATATGGACTGGATATTTGAGGTGGTAAAAACTAAGTGACAAAGTGGCAATCATTAACAAATCTGGTAGTTACACTAAGATGTTCGTAAGATTAACCTCTGATTTATGGGAAGATGATGTATTTACTTTCTTTTTTTGCTTATTTTTTTAAAAGTGTTTATTTTTCTTTTGAGGTGAGGGGGGTTAGAGAGAGAGAGAAAGGGAATCCCAAGCAGACTCCACGCTTAGTGTAGAGCCTGACTCGGGCCTGTCTCATGACCACGAGATCATGACCTGAGACCATATCAAGAGGTGGATTCTCAACCAACTGAGCCACCCAGGTGCCCCATTTTTACTTAATTTTTTGCAATGCACATATACTGCTTTTGTAACAATAAAAATTTGTCTTAGCTTTTATAATAAGAAATCAATGTCCTTATTTAATATATTAAAATCCCCAAACTGGTTAAAGTTCATGACTAAAACCAAATCAAAACAGAAGATATAGTTGCTTTCTTTTCACACTGTACACACAGCCCCAGAAATTCTGATTTGTAACTCCTGCAGAATCACTTTTGAGTATATAAAAGTAAAAACCGAATGAGATGATGGAAATGAATTCTTATTAACCAATTATTACATTTCCTCCTTCCAAGAGCCCAAGAGCCTAAGATACTCTAAGTCCACGATGAGAAATTCAACAGTGAATCTACTCTTCCTCTAAAGCATCATACCTTCCACCAATCTGACTTGTCACACAGCCAGGACCCTTTGCAAAGGGAAATGTCCTACCACCTTGTCCCTTAAGATGTCATCTGGGAACCACCAGCATCAGCAACACACAGGAACTTGTTACGAAACCAGAAACTCAGACCCCACCCTAGATCTATGAAATCAGAACTTGAATTTTGGTAAGATCTCCATGAGATTCAAATAATGTTAAAATTGGAGAAACACTGCCTTGTCTACCACTTCTGAGCCTGAAGAATGTTCCTACCTCTCAGACAATGGGAGCCTAGTTATACTTGGCCTCAGCTCATACCCCTATCAGATATATGCATGGCACACCCTGTGAATGGGCAGTTTTTCGATCAAATCCAGAACATGAAAAAATGGATGTTGACCAACATTTGACTCTGCTAGTACTGCAACCAGCATTGTTCCTCTTTAGTTCTACCTTGCTCTGTTACTTCAGTTATGTATGCCCTTTGTAAAGTTATCTCTGCTGCAGACAAAATTACTCCAAAGCATTGTGACTGAAAACAAGTACCTGTTATCTCGCAGTTTCTGTGGGTCAGGAAAAATGAATACAGCAGAGATGGTTGGTGCTTCCCCACCAAGCTGTGAGGTTGCCAGCTCTAACAAATAAAAAATATAAGGTGCCCACTTAAATTGGAATTTCAGATGAATGATGGAATATTTTTTGGTACAGACCCACTCAATATTTGGGACATACTTAAATAAGTTATTTTCTGCAACACTGTCCACCCCTCTTTGGATCAAGCTATTGACTAGGAGACTTATCATCCCAAAACATGACAAGGATTAGTGGGATGATTAGTTTTATGTGTCAGCTTGACTGGGTCACGGGCTCACAATACTTGGTAGTTGGTCAATTATTATTGTGGATGTGTCTGTGAAGGTATTTTTAGATAATATTAACATCTGAATAGGTAAACTGAGTAGTCTAATGTGGGTGGGCCTCATCCAATCAGTTGAAGGCCTGACTAGAACAAAAAGTGGAACTCCTCCCCGCTGACTGACTTGAGCTGGTTCAGCTGTCTTTTCCTGGTTTTAGATTTGGAAACATTGGCTCTTTTTGGGTCAGGCTGCCAGATTTTGGACTGGTACTCAATATAATCAGCTTTCCTGGTTCTCAAGTCTTTGGACTTGGACTAGAAGTACACCATTGGCTCTTCTGGGTCTCCAGCTTCTTAACTGAAGATCTTGGGATTTCTCAGCCTCCATAAACACATGAGCTAATTCCTTACCATAAATCATATCACACGTATGTGCACACACACATGTGTGTACACACAGACACATCTTGTTGGTTCTGTGTTTCTGGAGACTAATACAGTCTGCTTCTGATCACTTTCACATGGTTGGTTGTGACCAGGCTTTGGGCTCTTACCACTCATGTCTGTCTACAGGGCTGCCTCATAACATGGTTTCTGGGTGAGCCATCCATGAATGACCGAGAGAGCACAACCAGGGCGGGAGCCAATCTTCTTAGATCTTCATCTTGGAAATGATATGTCACATGCCAATACTTCTGCCACACTGTGTTTGTGAATCACTACATCCAGCCCACGTGCAAAAGGGGGAATTACACAAGGATGTGAAAAACAGGATCTGCTGCACAGTAGCTCAGCTCTTGGCTCCACTGCCAGGAGTTTCATTGGGTTTCACTTGGTGATGCCTATATATATTTCCTGATTTTCTCAAATTTGCCACAATTACATGCTAGGATTGAAAGAGAAATGTCCCAACAATATTTTATTTAGCATTTTAAACACAAAGTATCTTTAGAAGACTGAGAAAGTAGGTTCAGGGATGGGGAGGAGAATGTATTCTAGAAAAATCATCCAGAGAGGATTCTAGTTTGAAACTGAGCTCATTCCCAAAGACAGAAAAGTGACTCCTCCCCTTCCATTCTGCCTTTACCCTCCCTGCTCATAGAGAGGGGAGTCACAGATGTTACTATACCGTAGGGCAGCCCAATTGTGAATCCAATCATGCCCAGAGCATTTTATAGTAGGGGGAAATGGGATCAAATATAAAGGGAAATAAAATGGTTGTAATGAAGGGCTTTGAGCCAAAAGCACCATTAAAATAAGAACATGAAATAAAATACATTTAACCATCTTAAGGTCTTTTTGTTTTTGTTGTTGGTGGTCTTTTTAAAAAAAAAAAAACAAACTATGCAATGCAAACATTACACAAATGATTTTTACAGAACACAGCTTCATTTGAGGCAGCCATGTAGAGCCAGTTCCTAGTAATTACAAGGCAATCTCACAAAAATAAAGTTAATTCTGTGGCAGCCTATCAATCCAAATTCTCACAAAACAAAACATCTTTCCAAAGTTCCCATTAAGCATGGGCTAGCTTTGCAAGCATATATGTATTAGGTTAAAAAGAATAGGGTAGAAACAATTGAAGTAAGTGGTTTTTACACTGAGTTCCCAGAGCATATTGTACATCACATAACATCATCTGTATCCCAAAAGTAGCCTATACATTTAAGTTTAATAAGATACAATTGAAACCAGGTTCAATATAAAGATACCCCTGGTCACCAGGGAATTTTCCTTTTACTTATGTTACAAAATTTGGATAACATCCCTCATTTAAATGTATTGCAGAAACAAAGCTTGTTGAAGACTTCTCTTCTAATCCTTCCAATCCCTGTCAGAAAGAAGGAATTTCTTGGGGGGATCTAAGTGTTGTCACAAAGTTGGTTAGGCTAAACATACTAGTACTGGTATTTTCAAAAGGGGCTTTGGTCTTAAAAGGCAAGAAACAAAACTGGATTCATTTTTTTCCACAGAGCTGTGTGCAGCTTATGTTTTCTCAGTATGTCTCTGTTTCAGCCCCCAGCCAGTATGGCAGTTTATAAAACATTCATTAAGCATTCAAATAAAAATATATTTATTGTGTTAAAGGCAGTGTCCCAGCTGCAGAAGAAAAAGGTAGATATGAAGAAATTTTCTGCCCTCTAGAATCCTTCCATCTGGTAGTGGCATCCAGGCAAATGTGCCAGGCATGGCCATTATTAACTTTGGTGATGTGTACATTTACATTCTAGGCATTGTTCCTGGTGTTTTACAGGAACTAACTCATTTCATTACTACAACAGCGATATGAAGGAAGTTCCATTATTCTCATATTATGGATGAAGTAACCCAGCCTAATAGAGATGTTAAGAACTTTCTCCAAAGTAAAACAGCTAGGCTATAGTATAGATGATGTATAAGATGGAATTACATCCCCCCCAAAATTCATGTTAAAGCTCTGACCCCCCAGGACCTCAGAATGGGAAGGGTTAGAGATGGGGCCTTATAACAAGTAACTAAGCTAAAATGAAGCCATTTGGGAGGGTGGTGCCTAATCTCATGTGACTGATGTCCTTACAAGAAAAGAAAATGCAAACAGAGAGAGATAGAAAGGAAAGACCATGTGAAGCTATAGAGAGAAGACGGCCATCTGCAAGCCAAGAATTCAATGCTGTAGACACCTCGGTCTTGGACTTGTAGCTTCCAGTACTGGGAAGAAAGACAGTTCTGTTGTTTGAGCCACCCAGTCTGTGGTTGTGGAAGTCTCAGCAAACAAATACAGACAGGATTCACAGCCAGACTGGCTGATGTAAGTGTCTATGCTGTTTACCATGCAGAGCTTGGTTATGTCACCTCTTTTAATTTAAAGAGCAACATAATAGAGGTGCAAGCATGTGGCAGTAGAGACTCAAAGAATGAGGCAATCACCTCTCTGATGGTTGGGGCGGGGGTGGCAGAGGGTGGCTCCTATGTGAAGAGGCATTTGAGATGATCCTTGAAGGTGGGAAGGATTTGGACAAATTCCGACAGTAGGGAGAAGGCATTTCAAGTGGAACAAACAGATAGAACAAGAGTGCTGTAGTCAAAAAGCATGGGATAAATTTATCAAACCAGGAGCTGTCCCAGACTGCATGGAGTGTTGGGTATGATAAGGTAAGATGAAGAGGTTCTTGACATTTTATTACTATTTTTTTGGTACCATATACTTCTTTGATGTTATGGCCAAATCTATGGATGTCTTTTCAGGTTAATGTTTCAATTACATAAAAAATACCAAAAAAAAAAAAAAAGATTAAAAACAGTCAGCAAAATAAATATTAAAAAGTCAAGGTATGTAATTAAAAAACACATGTGCATCTTCGTTAATGCGTTTGATGAGTAGATCTAGTGGAAGTCTAAGAACCGCTATAGTTTTGAGGTAACACGCATGTGTGGTATTTTGAGATGGCTCCTCTACACGCAGCATAATAGGAAAGGGTTTGTAATTTCTGATGAGAAAAACATAGGTGTTGCAATTACTTACTGGGCTTTGTTACCTCATTCATAATCAAAAGAAATGCTAAATTTCAGTTAGAGATTAGTAAAGATAACGATCTACTTTTTTTTCCCATCCAAATTGATAGACCCCTGGCCTCAAGCAATGCCTTTTAATCTCAATGGGTTTCTTCACTCCTTCTAGAACTTGATGCAAATTGCAGATCTTTCTATCTCCCACTTCTGACAAATAATAGTAATAAAAAAGCACATATACGTGAAACCCAATTTTGCATGCAATTTGAGAAGATAAGTGGACTGCTAGCCTAGAAGGATACCAGACTAGAAAGACAGGTTCAGACTATATTATAGAGGGTCATGAATAATAATAAGACTTTCTACTGAAATTGATAGCTAATGATAGCTAATGATAGAAGGTTTTCAGCAGCAAAATAATGCCATTGGAGATGTGCTCTCAGAAGACTTATCATAAACTATTTCTCAAAAAGCCAAATAATCTCGTCTTGATTGTCCCTTAATTTTGATGTTACAAATGTATGCATCATTTACTTTTAAATACCTGCATGATCCTGATAAAGCATTTTTCATGTAATTTCTTAGTAATGCAGTTTCCTTGCTTGACAGCTTTATAGAGAATCAATAGTATAAGAAGCTCCAGCAGAGCCTGCCTCAATAGCGTCGGTGACCACCATATCTCAGGTGTTGTGTTCACGGTCATGGCTGAGTACTGAGCCATTGATCATCTGCCAAGTATTCAATCCAATTTATTTGTTAAAATGGCTGGAACAACTAGGCAAGTACCACTACAAATGCTTAACCACAGAGCTGGCTTAACAACTCATCCATCAATTGATTTTTTTAGCCCATATGACAGTTGAGAAACCCAAGAATAATCTCCCAACAGTCCATTCATTGGCACTCCACAGACTCAGCTGCTCAGGTGATAGAGGGCCCTTCCCTGTCCCCGGTGCCATCTGCAGTCCTTCTGCAGAGTCAGGGGGAGGGAATGGGTCAGTCTCTGGGGTTGAGTGACAGTCTGTAAGAACCTTTCCAAACTCTGTGCCCCGGGGCCCAACCTTAGAGATAACTAATGGTCAGAGTATAGTCCTATGTAAGTCAGCCAAATCCTTGAATTTTGCTTTGCAAAAGCCACATGGGGCTCCATAGCAACTCCCATAGGAAGCCTCTGACTTCTGTTTACTTCCATCACTCCTTGAAGGTATTCTTGAGTAGTGTCTCCACTATCCTTTGCCAAGTCTCTCTCAACTTAGGGACTGGGCTATGCCTTATCTCCAGCTTCTCTCTTTCATTTCCTCCACCTATATTTTGTAGACTGACTAAGCCTTGCTAGCTGGGAGGACTCCTTCCTTTTCCAAAGGAAGGTGGAAGGAGGGGAGACAGAATCTGTGCTGGCAGGTACAGGGCTGTCTTTGAAGGGCTGGATCACTAGTGGGCTGTGAACAATCCACATTAATCATTTTTTAAAAGCTCTTTTTTAAAAAAAAATTATTTATTTTGAGACAGTCAGAGAGAGAGAGGGAGAGAATGAGCAGGGAAAGGGCAGAGAGACAGGAGAGAGGAAGAATCCCAAGCAGGCTCAGTACTGCCAGGGCGGACCTCACTTGGGAGCTCGAATCCACAAATCACGAGAACAAGACCTGAGCTGAAATCAAGAGTTGGATGCTCAACCAGCTGAACCACAAAGGTGCCAACCCCCCCACCCCACCCCCACACACACATTAATCATTTTTGTCTTTGCCTCACAGGCAAAGTCTGAAGACTGCTCAAGGTGAAGGTAGCCTTGGAAACCATGAATTTACAGATGAAGAGGGAGATGGTTTCAGAGAGATGAAGTCACTTCCCTGAGTCTTTTGGTTACAAGTGACAGGAAAACATAAACTGGCTTGAGTCAGAAAAGGCAATATGTTGACTTCTGTAACTGAAAAGCCCTGGTATAGCCTTCAGGAGCAGCTGGGTCCAGGTGTTAACATGAATTTACCAAAATGTCTTGTTTCGTCTTTCTGATCTCTGTTGTACTTATTCCTGAGGAACTGCTTTCTACGTGGTAGCAAAGTTTGTCTGCAACAGCTCCAAGTTACAATCTCCACAGAAAGAATGTGCTTCCTCCCTCATTGTTCCAGGAAAAGTTTCAGGGCTGATATACATTGGTCTAAAGTAGGCCATGTGCCTATCCTGGAAGCTAATTCTCTGAATGTGATTGGCTATGCCTAATTCTCGTTCTTGTCCCTGGAACTAGGATGCACTGAGAATGTGTGTATTGGGCAGAGATAGACGTTTGACCGAAAAAACAAAACGCTATTAGTAAATAAAAGGTTGAAAGGATATTTGGCAGTAAAGGAAGAAAAAAAATGGTCAAAGCCCGGCCCAAGGCTGCTGCTGTCTGAACAAGATGCTGCATGTACCCTGTTGTACGGTTAATTACTGTTCTTCTATGATGGCTCCTGGCAAGATGGCTGAAGTACTGAGGACTTCAGTAGAACTCTCAGGACCAACCCTTACAAATGCTGAACCCCTGAGTGATTCAGTTTGCAGCCTGGCCTCTTCTTTCTGGGTTAGTTGGTAACCTGGGTTCCTCGGTCCTCAAGTGCAGGACATTGCTAGACCATCTATCTGAGACCTCTTAGCTATCTTATTCTTTCCAGGATAGTCTCCCAGGTATTGAGTTCCACTTTGCTATTTCCTTGGAGCTGATGCTTTGTTTGGCACTCCATGCTGTGCTTCCAAAAACAATGTCACCAGTTGTGCTGGATTTAGTTCTCCTTGCATTTCAATATCTCCTTGAAATTGGACTAGTTTTGCTGCATCTTTATTTAGACTTAGGTTTAATTTGTCAAGATCTCATTGCAGTTGCCATTTCTACTCCCATATCTGCCATACATGCAACTCTGTGCCCATTGATCTTGATTCCTATACACCTTAAATGTTCAGTAGAATTCATCAGTGAACACTTCAGGGCCAGGTACTTTTTGCTTGGGAAGGTTATTCATTATTGATTCAATTTATTTAATGTTATCTCCTTATTTAGATGGTCTATTCAAATCATATTTCTCTCTTTTTTTTTAAGTTTATTTATTTTGAGAGAGACAGAGACAGTGTGAGTGGTGGAGGGGCAGAGAGAGAGAGGGAGAGAGAGAATGACTGTGCAGAGTTCGATGTGGGGCTCGGACTCATGAACTGTGAGACTATGACCTGAGCCAAGGTCAGATGTCTATCCAACTGAGCCACCCAGGAGGCCCTCAAATCATACTTCTGTGTGAAAGAATTCCATTCAATCCAAATCAGGTTAGTATGTCTCATGCTATAAGACAACTGCCTGTATTTGTGGAGTTCCTACTTTGTGCCCAACACTAGGCTAAGCGTCATGGATACAGCAGTAAACTAGGAAGATTACCGTACCTGACCCAGGAATTTTAAAGTGTATTGAAAAAATATGTAAGAAAATATTTATAATTAATTAATTAATTTTAGTTCTGACAGTATAAGAGCACAATAGAAGAGTACACAGTGCCAGGAGAGGATTCAAATTAGACCAAATTAAAGAAGGGCTTTCAGAGGAATTTCCAACCTGCTTGATGGGCCCTGTTCAGTCAGCCAGACTTACACCAGAAATTTTGAGCATCTACTCCATGGATTCCCAAAGTACCTGTGAAATCTTCTCTGCTAGCACTTCCTCTTCCTTAAATTCACTTTTGAATTTCCAGAATAAGGTAGTTGGTAAAGAAACATATGCTCAGACTTCTCTAATTCTGCTCTGTAACCTTGAGTTGGGGAGAAAGAGTGGTTCCTCTTCCACACTTCTCAGTTTTGAGCATCCCGTCTCTTTCTTTTGTCCCCTCAAGTCTAGGGGTGATAACTGTTTCCTGATGTTGAATATCTGGCTACCCCACAAACGTCATTTTGTCTTTTGTTCTTTCAACAACTGCATAATCTCTTCAGTGTATTAAATCCACTCTATTTGAAATACCCAACATGGTTTCTGCTTTTCCAATCTGATCCTGACTGATACAACATCAAATATATGCGTTTCAATTTCAACTGAACTTGATCTCTCTATGTGAAGCACATAAAGATATTGTTTTGGGAGGGGAGAATGGGTTCTGGTTACAGCTCAGCCAATATTTCATAATTTGACCTTAAGCCAACCACTTTGCCTCTGTGGATCTCCATTTATTCATGCATAAAAGGACGACTTGAACTTCATCCACCTTAACATTCCATGGTTCTGTAGTTTTTATCATTTTAGCTTCATCTCAGATTTCATGTGAACAGTTCACTAGAACTTCCAGTTCTCTGTTTAGTGTATCTCTTTTTACCTTCTAATCAGTTTAGAAAATTCTTCACATTCACAGGTGTTGTTTTTCCTTCTGAGAGCAACCTCCCTAGCCTAAATGCAGTTAAGTCATCTCTTAGTTAGACTGTTTTCTCAAGGAGAATGTAGCCATCCTAGACAGAATTACTGCTTTCTCTCTAAGACAGCCTAAGGATGACTTTGTTTCACATCTTCATTCAATGAACTCCTAAACTCTTCTCCAACCCTCTGAGTTTTATGCTCAGCCATTTTCTCTCTTAGTATGAAGCTGCACATCTCAGTAATTATTGCTGGCAAGTCAGTATTCTGTCTACACTCTCTTCTTGACATGGAGCAATAATAGCAATCATACAAGGAGTAGACCAAATGTGCAACAGATGCCAAGTGTAAATTGAGGCGAATGATTGTGGAAAAAGAACTGTCATCACCTACATCACAAACATACCCAGCTGATATCTGAGACATAATTTATATGGAGATGTGGAATACACCCTTCACCTCTAGCACTAAGTAAAATAAATATTGTATTATAATGTTGATGAAACCAATATACACTCAGGGTACCCCCACCAGTTCAAATATGTATGCCTTTTAGAAATTGGCTCACCTCTATGCCAAATTGGCCCATTTCTTATGCTTGGGGAGCAATACCAGAATCTGGGACCAAAATGGCTGAGACAGGTAGTTCTGTGGTCCTCATCAATGGACAACATCCTTCAGTGGGTCAACATGTGACTTTCACTGGTGCTGTAGCAACTAAGTTAGAGATTGAAGTTATTTCCAAGGGGATGGCAAAGGAAAGAAACAACATTGGTAACTTTTTTCCTATTTCCAGGCACTCTGTAGTCATATTTTTTAAATTGATTAATGATTCTAATTTCCAGGAAATAACAATGGAGGAATGTCCATTTTTTAGTGTCTAGGTTAGGTCTCTCAGACTGCGTTTTGGATAGGTTTTATATTGTCCTGAGAGGAAGTAGATGAGGAAATGCAGATATCCACTGAGAAGACTAATCTTTCTCATCTGTGGGTTGAGTACTAACATCACCAATAGTCTTTTAGGGATGCTTTAAGTAAGAACCACTTAATTCATTGACAGCTTACCATAAATTGAGAAAAGTGTCAAAAGGAAGAAGGACTTGAGTTTGGATGCCAAATACTAAGAGATCTTTTCCAGCTTTAGATCCATGAGGTGGGACAATGGCTTATGTTATAATGCTTACTATCATTTTGGAGCCAGAGATCTTAATTTCTTCAATTTAAATTCTCATCTTCCAATTATTTTCCTTTCAAACCTCTCAGAGACTCTTCTATCTACCCAACAAGTTCTTCCATGAGATATTCTATTGTGAAAGAGTTTAGAGTTTATTGACATCAAGTATTGTGAACAGCATTAGTGGCATCAGTGTCCTTGGTCTTATTAAATGGTGTTCATTTGAATGATTGGGGTCACTAGTGATCCATGAGGGGTCATAGTACCCCTTCAGTAAGAAAGAGACACAGTGGTATTAAGCATTTGATCCCATTCTCAGGTCCAGACAATATTGTTCAGCAAATGAAGTTGTTCTTCTGTCTATTGGTCTTCTTTTTTTCTTTTCCCTTTAGGGATCTCTTATCTCTTTTCCTTTTCTCTCAGCCTGGTATCCTCATTTTCATTCTCCTTTTAAAAATCTCCTTTCAATAATGGATCTAATAAACTCATTTACATTGAGTTATGTAGGGCAGATGGGACTTAATGTGTCCATTATCATAATCATTTGAAATAAAAGATAAGAAAGCATGATAGGGGAAGTACCCAGAGTAGTTCACATTTAAAAGGAAATATACTCATAAGTGGAAGAAGTGTCTAATTACAAAATGGAAGACATCAGTGCATTGGTAAAAATGTTTTAAAACCCTGGAGTCATTCTACCTCCATGACCATATACTCATGGTTAATCTTGCCCAACTCTGGTAGCCTCAACTGCAGGCAGCAAAACTGACATTTCCAATTCTAGGGGTTTGACCTTTGGATGTTGTTCACTCTGAATTGACATCATGTGAATTTGCATCTCTTGTGGGGTGGGGATGATATAAATTTACATGGGAAAGTCACTGGCATCATTGTATACATAATTGATATGCTAAAAATGCATGTAATCAAATACATTTGATTTTTTCTTCCACTTCACCTTTATTTTATTTCTAATTTTTTTAAATGTTTATTTATTACTGAGAGAGAGAAAGAGTGTGAGCAGTAAAGGGGCAGAAAGAGAGGGAGACACAGAATCTGATGCAGGCTCCAGACTCGGAGATGTCAGCACAGAGCCTGATATGGGATTCAAACTCATGAACTGTGAGATCATGACCTGAGACGAAGTCAGATGCTTAACTTAATGAACCACCCATGCGCCCTTGCCTTTAAAATATATTGTATGGAGGAATCTTTTATATACCTCTCAATGAAAACTTTTCAGGTCCCTAGACTTTTTCAGTCATTCTTATGTAATAGACAATCTTACAATAACTTTAAGTCAGGGACAATCTCGTCTGATAATCAGAATGTCTAGAAGATACTGATCAAAATTATGGAGCTGGTTTAAAGTGAAATTATCTCTGTATTTGCAACTCTTGACAAAAGGTAGTTTTCTGAAGCTCTCAAAGTGGTCCCATGAAACCCCCTTCACTGGGTTTTGGGTAAAGAAGGTAATATCCCTTCTTCCTTCACTCCCTTGAGGAATTAGAGACTCGAAATGACAACAGCTCTTTTTAAAGAAAAATATCCCATTCTCTTCACACTATGTCCAACTTTTCTAGCATTGGCATTGCTGAAGGGTCAAGGGTTTGGAAATAGTTCTCCACCATTTCTTTGCAAATTATGCTCAGGCATTTGTCCCATACTCACTTTGATCAATGGAATTTATGTTAGAGATATTTTAGTTGAAATTAAGACAGGAATAGTCCCACCCTAACACCTTCTTTTATCAGATAACTGTTCTTTCTCTTCGTGGTTTCAGTTTGTAAGTTGGAGTTGGGTAGGGTCCCCCAGATAAGAAACGTTGAGTACTTTCTATCCTGTAGCTGCAAGCACAGAATTCATATTTTATGTCCAAACAATAGCTACATGGGTTAAGAAAGGCAGCCATTGATAAGACATCTGTTAGATATTAGAGGCTTGCATTTGCTGCTAATTTAAAATTTTTCTTTCTACATTTAAGTTCCATGGGACAGTTTGTAGTCTTTACAATCATGGGTCATGTTCCTGTAAGTGTTGTTCTTCATTCCTGGAAAAGCAAATATAAGAACTATTTTAGTTATGACTTTACAGATGGAAGGGTGAATCAGACATACTCTTTCCATGGTACATGCCAATGAAAAATGTACTAAAAGCAGCCCTTGGTCTCATTTCACCAGTGCATTGTCTCACCAGCTACACTCATTACATTCTATGTCAACATAGACACATCACTATTCTAGATCACTGCTGTGATACTAGGGGTGATAGTGTCGGTTGAAAGTGAGATAGTCATCACAACTTATGGTAAATGCACAGTGGATCATAGGAGGAAAGCTGTCACACTCTATCATAGCAGATCATTGGTCAACATGAATGTTTATCTTTCATTCCCATCTTATCTCTTATTTTTGCAAAAGACCATTTTCTAAAATTCTGCTAATATGTGGCAGGACTTTTTGGATTCCCTAAAATTTATTGCAACTTTTGTGTTATTGCACACATCTACTGATAAATCACTTATTAAACCTAACCTACAGAGAATAGGAAATTCAGTTAACTGTCCAAAAGCTTGGGCTTAATTATGAAGAAACCAGCGTTTATACTCTTCTTCAGCGGAGTACCCGGTAAAGTCCTTTGTTGATAAAAATGTTCACCTTTTTCATTGATAAATGTTGCCCCCCCTTAATATGGTCCTATTTTATACTTTGCTTTTAAGTGCCTTCTCATTATGAAAGGTATTCCTCTAGTAATGACCAAAGATCACCATGGCTCATGGTGAGGTGACTAGCATGAGGCTAAAGCAATGTTGAAATTTAAAAAATATAATGAACTTACTTATGAGAAAGTACATCTTTTGATTTAATAGATGCATGAACAGTGAATCCAGATACAGATGGGGGTGGCTTTAAACTATGTCCACAAATTCTATGATATTCCTCCCTTTAAGAATTGAAATTTAATTCTCCCCTTGAGAGTGAAGACATGGTGAATAACATACATTGGATATAATGATATATTAACTTCATAAAAGGCAAGGCAACATCAGCCCTGCTCTCTTGGGTCACTCAGCCTGAGGGAACACAGGTTAATGGCATGAGGATGTACCCAGTATCCCGTGGGGGGAACACATGGAAGAGAGCTGAGCCTTCCTGTCAACAGCCATGTGAGTAAGTCATCTTGGATACAGATCCTCCAGCCCGTTAAGCCTTCAGATTATTGCACCCCCAGCTAATATCTTGACTACAATGTCACAAGAGACTCAGAACCAGAGCAATTCAACCAAACCTTCTTTTGAATTCCTGACTCATACAATCTGTGATAATTTTTAAAAGCCACTAAGCTTTTTTTTTTTTTTACAAATAGCTTATTGTCAAATTAGTTTCTACATAACACCAGTGCTCATCCCCACAAGTGTCCTCCTCCACGCCCATCCCCCCTCCCCCCACATCCATCAGTCCTCAGTTTTTGTCAGCATTCAAGAGTCTCTCATGGTTTGCCTCTCTCCCTTTCTCCCACCATTTCCCCCCTTCTTCTCCCCCTCGTTCCTCAGTTAAGTTCCTCCTAATTCTCCTATACGTGCAAACATATGATATTTGTCCTTCTCTGCCTGACTTATTTCGCTCAGCATAACACCCTCAAGGTCCATCCATGTTGCTACACATGGCCAGATTTCATTCTTTCTCATTGCCGTGTAGTATTCCATGGTATCGATAAACCACATCTTCTTGATCCATTCGTCCGTTGATGGACACTTAGGCTCTTTCCATGTTTTAGCTATTGTGGAGAGTGCTGCTATGAACACTGGGGTACATGGGCTCCTATGCCTCAGCATTTCTGTATCCCTTGGGTAAATTCCTAGCAGCGCTATTGCTGGGTCATAGGGGAGTTCTATTGTTAGTTTCCTGACGAACCTCACACTGTTTTCCAGAGGAGCTGTACCAGTTTACATTCCCATCAACAGTGTAGGAGGGTGCCCGTTTCTCCACATCCTCGCCAACATCTAGACTTCTCTGATTTGCTCATTTTAGCCACACTGACTGGCGTGAGGTGATATCTCAGCGTGGTTTTGATTTGTATTTCCCTGATGAGGAGGGATGCTGAGCATCGTTTCATGTGTCTGTTGGCCATCTGGATGTCCTCTTTGGAGAAGTGTCTGTTCATGTCTTCTGCCCATTTCTTCACTGGGTTGTTTGTTTTTCGGGCGTGTAGTTTGGTGAGTTCCTTATAGATTCTGGATATTAACCCTTTATCTGATATGTCATTTGCAACTATCTTTTCCCATTCCGTTGGTTGCCTATTATTTTTTTGGGTTGTTTCCTTTGCTGTGCAAAAGCTTTTAATCTGATGAAGTCCCAAATCGTTTATTTTTGCTCTTGATTCCCTTCCTTTTGGGGATGTGTCAAGTAAGAAGTTGCTGCGGTGGAGGTCAAGGAGGTTGTTTCCTGCTTTCTCCTCTACGGTGTTGATAGTTTCCTGTCTCACGTTCAGGTCCTTTATCCATTTTGAATTGATTTTTGTGCATGGTGTGAGAAAATGATCTAGTTTCATTCTTCTGCATGTTGCTGTCCAGTTCTCCCAACACCATCTGTTAAAAAGGAAAAGCCACTAAGCTTTGAGGATAATTTGTTATGCAGCAGTAGATAACTTATACACCTTTGAGTCGAGCAATAGTTTTTGCATGTCTCTAAATGGAGATTCATTGAAGTTGAACTAAGTTGAAGATTCATGCAGGGCCTAGTGATAAAACGGAGGAAAAGATGTTCACTAAGCATTAGATGGTTTGATCACATCTACCAGGAGAAGAACTGGTTAGCATAAAAATATTCCTTGGGAAAGCCACAAACAGCGGTAAAAAGTACTGGAGAATTTTCCAGTAAAGGGCACTGAAATTATTGAAGAAGGCTCCTGGTAACAAGAGGTTTTTGGTGTTGATAGAAAAGAAGAAAATAGAACATATTTTCATAAGGGCAGTTTAAGTTATGAAAAATGGAATCTTAGGGGGATTCGCATGCTAGATTTGGCAATGAATGTATTCAATATAGAAAAGCTTAATTCAAACCCAGTTTGACAATTCTAGCAGATTGGAGGAGTGCCTATATTTTCTATAAGAAGATTATACTTCTCTAGTGCCCCAGGGTCCTGCTCTACCCCTTGCAGTTTCTTTATACCCTGCTTACACCTAAATGATAATGAAAAACCTAAATAGGGCCTTTATTAATCTTTCCTTGAGCTTCTTAATTTGAGAGTATCATCTCTTTCTTGCTGGTAGAGCCCTTGGAGATTTTCCTAAAACCCACAATATTGTCCCTTTGTCTACAGGCAGGTGTTGGGCCTTATCAGAGGCAGGGTCACATCATTTCTTTTTGAGTTTCTAGCCCACAGTATGGAGTTAATAAAGCTTAATAAATATGTAAACAAACAAACGAATTCAAAGGAGATAGATTCAAAACGCATATTAAGAAGGAAGGGAGGGAGAGAAAACATGTTCATCACAGGAGTATATTCTGTGTGAATCTAAGAAGTAACACACCCCATCTCCAATATTATAGAACTTGGGAATAATATAGAAAGTTGTATATCTTTCAATTCTTTTCACATACAACCTGACCTGTAAGGGAGGTTTTGGATTTAAGAGACAATGCTGGGGAATCAGACCTCTCTGAGTCCTTTCCTCTGCAGCTACACTTCTACATTAAGGCGTTTGCACTTCCTGTTTTTTCTGCCTCAAAAGCTCTTCTCTCAGATATTAACATGCCTCCATGATTCACTTTGTTCAGATAAGTACACAAATGTAATCTGTTCACAGAGGTCTTCCTCTTACCTGGCTTTACTTTTTAAAATAACCCTTATTACTATCTGGTATGTAGACATATTTACTTCTTGGTGTATTATCTGTCTCCCTAATCCCAACTTAAGACCCAGGAGAGTGGATATTTTGCTGTGTTTACTACTGAGGCCCAGTTTATAGAACAGTGCCTTATACCTAATGGGAATGGGTACACAATAAATACTTGAGGAATGAATGACTGAATAAAACTCTAGGAGTTACAAAGATAGCAGTGTATGACAAGACACCCTAATGATAGCTTACAGACTATCTACCTGCATTTGTCCACTTCCTTCTTCCAAGCTGGAACATCCTCACTCCAAATTATTACATATTTTAAAACTCCTTTGTGTTTAAAGTTAATCTTCAACTCTCAGCCCCAACTCTCAACTTTTCCCAGAAAGATTTTGTTCATTCAGTGCAATTTACATCAGTATATCCCTTCTCTGACATCCCTTAGGACAGATGCGAAATAATTGAACAAGAGAAACTATGTAACTGATTGCTTATATTTAGGAAGGATAGTCTGTATTTTGGTGGAAGCAATCTCTATTAAATTTTTTCAACCCAGTAGTTTTGTGAATAATTTTGTGAATAGTTTTGTTAAGAGCAATTACCTATAAACTCACCTGGTATTTGTAACTTTGTCTTCCTCTTAGACCCTCCTGTGCTGGCCCCTTAAGTGAGGGGAGACATATAAACTGGCAGACTCAATTTCCAATACATTCAATTTTTAGTTAGATAAGAGAAAGAGTACATGTGCTGTCATAATTCTACTCCTGACAAAGGCAATCTAGAATATTACTCAGTCATCATGCAAAGAAAGGCAACAGGAACATGAGATATTTCCCAAGGGCCATTAATGAGTTAATATATCTTTGACACCACTCAAATTGCACCAATCTGCAATAGAAGGATATGCTCAAGCCACACCCCAACTTCTTTAGTGAGTGGTTCATTTCCACGAGGGCTGCTTAACATCTGACATTTGCTGGATGAAGACACTGATATTTCTTCTGTTGAAAATATTTCTACCTTTTATTTCCCTCTCACTCCTGCCCTTGTCCAAGCCTCTTTGGGTCAATGCTTGAGACTCCTTTACTCAATGTGAGAAAAAGCAACAGAGAGTGAGTGAGAGTTTTGCTTAATACATGCTCCAGAGTGTTTAGCAAACTTTTGAGGATGTGAGGGTGATCCAGCTGCGACATCTGTCACCCCTTGTTTGTCAGAGTTGATTTGGCTGATCTGGCTGGCTAGGCAGATGGCATTTTCTCCCTTACTGCTCCATGTGTATCTCCCCCAAACTTGTGTGTTCAGTAGAAGAAAACAACCTTCCCTGATACAAGAGGATTGTTCTTTGATCAAGGGTATATGAGTAGCTGAGTAGCTGCACTCCCCTGTTAAAACCTCCAAACAAGATCTCAAGGTCCATTTTTAGGAGAACGTAGGGTTGTCAAGCTTTTAAGACTCCAGCCACATTCAAATGAAGCCCTGCAAGTGGTAGTCTGCCTCTCTTAGGAGGAGGAGGGGAAGGGGAAGCAGAAGGGGAAGGGGAAGGAGAAGGGGGAGAAGAAGAAGAAAAGAAGAAGAAGAAGGAGGAGGAGGAGGAGGAGGAAGAGGAAGACGAGGAAGAGGAAGAGGAAGAGGAAGAGGAAGGAGAAGGAGGGAGGAAGAAGAAAACTTTTGAATAGAAAGTAAAGATTTCCCCCTGCTATCTGAAAGTACAGTGTCCCTATGAACCCTTTAACTGAAATTGTGTAAAGTGAAGAAGCAATTACCATTAATTTATATGGAAATCTTTTGAGCGTTCCAGACCCCAAAAATAACCTCTCCTAGGCTTTTCTGATACCCTAGAACACATCTTGCTAACGGATGCACAAAATAAATTAAGATAAAGCACAGATGCTCACAAACACAGTCAAAGCTCTGGCAGCTTGGTGCTGAGTGCTGAGTGTGGTTCCCGGGAAGGAATGGGTGGGGCTGCTCTCTGCTTGTGGTGCACACTGTCTTTCTAATGGTTCACTGCAAAACAAAAGCATAAAAGTGAAATGGCATTAACTTGAACTTTCATAAAGTAAGCAGTACCTGTAGAGTGAAATGTCTTCTAATTGTACTGTATACTTGCCACACAGTGAATGTTAATTTCCGGACAGTTGGTGCCTGCATAGATAGGATTATGAGCTCTTACTGGTTTGAAAACCCAGAAAAGTTACCAACCAGGGGACTATGTCGTTGGAAATTAATTCTTTCTAGAACCTTTCCCAGAATTCCTGAGTATGCAGCTCCTTGCTTTTTCAAAGATCTAGCCAAAGGAAATTGATCATGAAGAGAGAGGACAAGTTCTCCCTTTCACTGAAATAATAATTTCTTTTTCAAGCTCCCAAATTGCTCATTGCTGTGTACATTGCCAAGTTTTGATTATGTAAAGGGATGTTAAAATGGAAGGTTTGGTAGAGACCTTTATGTACTAAATATCAGATATTAAAGTGAGTTGTAGCGGCGCCTGGGTGGCTTAGTCGGTTAAGCGTTCGACTTTCACTTAGGTCATGATCTCGCGGTTCGTGGGTTCGAGCCCCGCATCGGGCTCTGTGTTGACTGCCAGCTCAGAGTCTGGAGCCTGTTTCAGTCTGTGACTCCCTCTCTCTGACCCTCCCTTGCTCACGCTGTCTCTCTCTCTCTCTCTCTCTCTCCTCTCTCTCCTAGAAATAAATAAAACATTTAAAAAAAATAAATAAAGTGAGTTGTAACACATCAGATTGTAGGATTTCAAAGAAGAGAATGAAAAGTCAATTACTCCCCTAACCTCATCAGGACTATAAAAGGGTCTAGATAGGTAGAGATAAAGGGAAGATTTGTGACAAGGTTTCTTTGAAGGGAGATGGTGCTGACACTCACCACCCCTTCCCTAAGAAAAAGGACAAGGAAGGCTGCCTCTTTAGAGAGTGACTATTAGGAAATGACTCTGAGAGGTTATCTTATATCCCCTGAACTCAGAGCACACAGTGGTTCTTAGATATGGAATTTTAGCTTATTATTAAAAAACAGTCCTAGGGTGCCTGGATGGCTCAGTTGGTTAAGTGTCTGACTCTTGATTTCAGCTCAGGTCATGATCTTCCAGGTGGTGGGTTCAAGACCCATGTCAGGTTCTGCAATGAGCCTGCTTGGGATTCTCTGTCTCCCTCTCTATCTCAGCCCCTTCTCCTCTCTCTATCTTCCTCTCTCCCTCTCTCTCAAAAATAAATAAATAAACATTAAAAAAATAATCTTTCCACTTTCATCTCCATGGCTGGAGTATATCCCACCTGCCCTGTGATTTATCACTCTACTGTGTGATTTTTCTTGTAATGGGATGTTAACAGATGTGATTTGGGCAGGGGTATGGAATGCACTTGCATGGTTAGGCATGCCTTCTTAGCACCTCTGCCTTTGTCTTGATAGGAACACACCCGGCTAGCCCCCTGGTCCAAGGAGAGTGAAAGACATGTGGAACAGATTTTCTACTCCAACCAATCTATAAGGCATAAGAACAAACTTTTGTACCCTCAAAATCTGTGGTAGTTCATTATGCAGCATCATCGGGGGTCATTGGGGTAGTTAATATTTTTGGTTAACTGCTTTGATGGTAGAGAAAAGGGGAGCGGCCACCCACTATGTTGGAATTAGCCTCCACTCTAAGCTTATCTGAAGACATGTCCCAGTGTTTTCTATGGACCGAATGTGTGCTGTGTGCTGTGTGCTGGAAAGAAACTTAGCATGGGGATTGTGCCAGATGAGGCTGATGGATTTGGGCTGGTAAAGAAACAATGGCCCCTTATTCGATTTAAACTGTTTATTACTCACATCGCAGAAGCAAGTGTAGCAAATGCTCCAGTTTTCTGTGTCCCTTGTTCTGTTGAACGATACCAGAGCAAAAAGGGCTGGATGATTACATGAATGATAAAGCTAATGAGCCCGTGCCCTGCTGTAGCTAAGCGGTTTTATAGCCTGCAGCCGTACCCTAAGTGGGAGTGAGACAGAACACCTCATACCTAGCCGGAATCCAGTGGGCAATAAGGAACTGACTTGTGACAGCCTCCCAGGAAGATAGGGAGCCAAGTGAAAGATGATTCGTGCAGTAGCACTTCCCCACCATGTATTATCATTAGTATTTCAGCTTAAAAAAGTGTTTGAATGGACTGCTACCAGAAGTATTTTCAGATTCTAAATTTGCAAGCAAATTTTCAAGTTCCAAAATGAAATCTACTGTAATAATAAACATGTACTAACTCCTTTTATAATTACAGAGATTATCAGAGATCTTTTTAAGGCATAGCCATGGATAGAAGTAATCACAATGCAAAAAAATGTTTCCCTCTGCTTGTGCAATATATATATTTTTCTCACAAAAAGACTTGCTTATGGGCTCCTGTGAATAAAATTTCTTCTAGATAAAAGTTCAAAAATAATAGTGAATTTTTGCAGAGACTCCATTATTGAGTTGGACTTTATGAAAAAATAGGGGAGATAATACAAATATAAATTTTAGTAAATATTTGCATAAAGGTGCAGAGTTGAAGCAAAGCATAGACAATTCCATATTTTGCAAAATGTTACTCAGACAGCATCTGATGTCTTTTCTAGTGACATCAAAGTTAGGACATGTTTCTTGTATTTTAGGCATTTACATTGTGTGAACTGAGCAATTAAAGGATTTTTGTGATTGTGTTGGTATTTAGTATTCTTCAAATACTCTCATGTTCAAAAAGCCCATTGGCTCTCTTTAACAAATGCAGTTGTGAGAATCTTCAGTTTTATCTGAAGCACTGAAATCAAATTTTAATTCTGAAGGATAGGTCCTCCAGATTCATGTTGACTTTTTAAGTAATCTATTGAATGAAGTCTACTTATTTTTTCTTCCAGTCTTCAATATCTCTTTAGCAATAGGATTATGCAAATTGAAAGAAAAGGAAATACTATTATTGAAGACTCCATGGCTTACAGAAACTCATTGAATGTGTTAAAGAAAGAAATGACAGAAAAATTTATCTCTTTAAGTGTCAAGGCTGTTCCTAAAAAGACAAACTTACTTATGCACAGGAAAAGAAATTCTGACTTGAAATGGATAATTATCACAGCCATGACTTTCCATGACTATCTTTTGAAATGGATTTTATCCCCTGAAGAATTCAATGATGTTATATGGATGTTACTAAATAGTCTTACAGAATGTGTAGTGTTGAAGAAGAAGGGATTAAAAATTGATGACCATGTGCTTTTTTGTTTTTGTTTTTGGTCACTGGACATTTAAAATATTGTTGAAAAGATTCAAAGTAATTGTGAAGAATGGAAAAGGAAGTTATGCCAGGAAAGATATATTTCAGGAAACCACATTTGAGGAGCATTTCTTAGAGTTGTTAGCTTTCTATAAGTGTGTGGTTAGTATCCTGGCTCATAATGCTAACGTTGAGTGTGGCTTCTCATTAATGAATGTTCAGTGGACAAAAGCAAATTGGACATGACCACTGTAGAAGCTCTATTATGGGAACAGAGCCAAAAACAGCAAGACATTTTATCAGCAGATTCTACAGAACAAGTAACTGGCCAGGCAAGCCAAATCATCAGAGAAATATAATTCGAAAGAAGTATGCAATTTAGATACCCATCAGCTTTATCAGGTAAATGACAAGTAATTTTTAAGTATAATATATCCCAGGCAATATTTTTTAAATTGCAATCTACAATTCATGGGCAATTCAAAACAATTAAAATGTACCTAGGTATTACATATTTTTATTTGCTTAATCTGACAACTATAAGGATGGGTCAGTTGAAGGGTGACTCAGGGATCTGCTAAGCTATCTGATTTACTTAGAAGCCAATCTTTGGCATAAGCAGAACATGAGATGAAGAGGTAACCCCTAGAAACTAGAGGTAGCCTAATCCCACAACAAGAGGAATCTCATCATTAAAGATGGACTTACCGTCCCACCTCATAGCCTAACTCTAGAAAGATGCAAGTAGATAGTCAGTGCACTTGTTGTTGACATGTCTCAATACCTTGCAGACTTTTCTTAAAGTCACAATTTACATAAAAGTCATTTCTGGCTCTTGCTGACTGTAGACAGAGTGAACATTGAACTCTGGAAGATGCTTCCCTCGAAGACATTTCCTTTGAGTACCAAAGAGGAGTGCGTAATCCATCTGCCCAAGGCTCTTCCATCCCTGGGGGCAGTCGAAGACTCTGGGTTGCATTTTAAGTAAGAAATACTTAAGTATTTCTTAAGTAGCAGTGGTACTTCCATTAACATACTTCCAGTTAGAAGGTAAACTTCATCCATGTAAGTGTTCTCTAGTGTTTCTTTTCTTTCTAAAATGCTTCTCCTAATGTTCTCTCAAAAAAATTGCATTTCCATCCTTATTTTAATTGTACACCAAAAAGCAAGTTTCTGTGTCCTGGCATGAGTGTGGGGTTTAGCCAAATCCTAACAATGTTCTTCTGCTTGCAAGTTACCATTAGGAGAAGTGATAAGGAAAAGCAAGAATGGAAGCAGATGGGAGTCACAGCAGAAATAAGACAGCACTTCATGTATCAGAGTCCAACAATGGGATGGTCCATAAAGGAGGATGTATGGTGACACTAACCGGGAGCTTAGGAGATGACTTGGGGGCAACTCACCAACCTGAGTTGAACTTTAAAGGAGTGAAGAGTGAAATTCATGGCATACTGGTAGAAGGAAGGAAGGAAAGAAGGAAGGAAGGAAGGAAGGAAGGAAGGAAGGAAGGAAGGAAGGAAGGAAAGAAGGGAGGGAGGGAGGGAGGGAGGAAGGAAGGAAGGAAGGAAAAGAGAGAAAGGCAGCGGGCAGTCATTCTTTGGTGGAAAGAGCACTGGATTGATGTTCTTATACATTTATATTATGACAGATCTGAGTTCAATTATTTCCCAGAAAAAAATCATCCCCTTCAAATGTGTTTCGTCTTTTGAAAAGGAAGTGTGGGGGATGCCTTTTTCACAAAGTTGTGTGAAGATTAAAGGCTCAACGCCCTCAGTAAATGTTATGCATGTTTCCTTCCATTTACTCATGTCTCTATAAAGTCATTAAACCTACAAATATTTATTGAGCATCTACTTTTTGTCGGTCAATGAAAGACAAAACTACAAGCTACAAAATAAAATATATGTGCTTATTGGGGGGTCTTAGAGATTGCAATCTGGGAGACACATATTTGATGTAATGAAAAGCGAGCTCCAGAGAGACAAAGGAGGTTATGGTTTTTACAGAGGAACACAGAATTTACATCAGTTGTTTTGAATAAAATGTGATTGATGCTGGTATAACTACAGTTATACTAATCTCCGTGTGATTGGTTGCTAGGCCTGGTATTGGATGGAAAGCCCATTTATGTCCATTTCAACATATAGCCCATAGCTAACTAAAATGATGAAATGAAAGAGCTCTCTTCCAAAGAAACTCCAAGAAGAAATGACAGCTAATGAACTGCTCAAAACAGATATCAGCAGCATCACTGAACAAGATTTTAGAATAATAATGGTAAAATTAATAGCAGGGCTTGAAAAAAACATAGGGGACATCAAAGAAACTATGGCTACAGACAGAATGGAAAATAAAAATAGGCATGAAGAATTAAAAAATGCGATAAATGAGATCCATAATAAATTAGAGGCCTCCAATGCACGGATTGAAGAGGCAGAAAGGAGAATAAGTGATTTAGAAGACACCATTATAGAAAAACAAGAAGCTGACAAAAAAAGAGACAAACTGATCCAGGAACAGGAAAGAAGAATTCGAGAGCTCAGCGATACGGTCAAACGCAACAATATCCGTATCATAGGAATCCCAGAAGAGGAAGAGAGAGGGAAAGGTGCTGAAGGAGTCCTGGAACAAATTATAGCAGAGAACTTCCCCGACCTGGGGAAGGAAGTAAATGTGGAAGTACAAGAGGCTCAGAGGACTCCCCTCAGACGTAACCTGAATCGATCTTCTGCACGACATATCATAGTGAAAATGGCCAAATACAAGGACAAAGAGAGAATTTTGAAAGCAGCTAGGGAGAAAAGGGCCCTAACATACAAAGGGAAACCTATCAGAGTGGTGACAGACCTATCTACTGAAACTTGGCAGGCTAGAAAGGAATGGCAGGAAATCTTCAATGTGATGAACAGTAAAAATATGCAGCCAAGAATCCTCTATCCAGCAAGCCTGTCATTCAAAATAGAAGGAGAGATAAAAACCTTTCCAAATAAACAGAAATTGAAAGAATTTGTCACCACGAAGCCAGCCCTACAAGAAATCCTGAGGGGGATGCTCTGAAGGAAAGGTTGCAAGGAACAAAGATACCAGAGACACCACCACAAACATGAACCCTACAAAAGATACAAAGACTCTAAACCCACATATTTCAATAATAACACTGAATGTAAATGGGCTGAATGCTCCAATCAAAAGACATAGGGTAGCAGAATGGATTAAAAAACAAAATCCATCAATATGCTGTCTACAAGAAACTCATTTTAGACGGGAAGATACCTTCAGATTAAAAGTAAGGGGATGGAGAAATATATATCATGCTACAGGAAATCAAAAGAAAGCCGGAGTAGCGATACTTATATCAGACAAACTGGACTTTAAATTAAAGACAATCACAAGAGATGAAGAAGGGCACTACATAATAATTACAGGGTCCATCCATCAGGAAGAACTAACAATCATAAATGTCTACGCACCGAATATGGGAGCACCTAAATATCTAAAACAATTAATCACAAACAGAAACAAGCTTATAGATAAGAATGTGCTAATAGCAGGGAACTTTAATACTCTGCTTACAGCAATGGATAGGTCAAGCAGACAGAAAATCACTAAAGAAATAATGGACTTGAAAGACACATTGGACCAGATAGATCTGACGGATATATTTAGAACTTTACATCCTGAGGCCAGGGAATTTACTTTCTTCTCAAGTGCGCATGGCACATTCTCCAAGATAGATCACATACTGGGACATAAAGCAGCCCTCAATAAATATAAAAGAATAGAGATCATACCATGCACACTGTCAGATCATAATGCTTTGAAACTTGAAATCAATTACAGGAAGAAGTCTGGAAAACCTCCAAAAACATGGAGGTTAAAGAAAACCCTACTAAAGAATGAATGGGCCAATCAGGCAATTAGAGATGAAATTTAAAAATATATGGAAACAAATGAAAATGAAAACGCAACAATCCAAAATCTATGGGATGCAGCAAAGGCAGTCCTAAGAGGAAAGTACATTGCTCTCCAGGCCTATTTCAACATATAGCCCATATCCTGGCTTTTGATAGAGGTCAGCAAAAATGACAAGAATTTGAGACAGATGATGTGCATGAGCCCCACTTCTTCAATGCTTTCCCAGCTTCATTTTTTTAATGTTTAATTATTTTTAAGACAGAAAGAGACAGAGCACAAGCTGGGGAGGGGCAGAGAGAGAGGAAGACACAGAATCTGAAACAGGCTCCAGACTCTGAGCTGTCAGCACAGAGCCCCACGTGGGGCTTGAACCCACAGACCACGAGATCATGACCTGAGACAAAGTCGGATGCCCAATCGACTGAGCCACCCAGGTGCCCTCCCCCAAGCTCCATTTTAAATAACCCTCTTAGCAATGCCTATTCCATTTTATTCACTCATTTATCCTATGTGATGGCTCTTTTATATGTGTTAGACATACAATGAGGACCAAACTCCACTCCTTCTAAGCAGTAACCCCAAACCCATAATTGTCACCTTTTATGGCATTTATACTGGCAAATGAGACAGACATGAATTAGACTATGGACCTCAGAATATAACTGGGATGCTTGACATGAAGGGAGATTATGATGCTGTTCGAATATTAGAGGCTTCAGGTAAGATTTCCTTGAGGAAATTAAGACTGAGTGTAGATTTGTAGGATAAGGAGAATCTAGCTGTGTTAACAGGGACTAGCATGTGCAAAGTTGGGAAGGAGCAGGGGGCACCCTAGGAAAGGAAAAAGGCCACCAAGGATGAAGCATATTGGAGCACATAAAGAGAAGTGCAGTGAGTGAGTAAATGGATTGGGCTTATCTGAAAAGCTGAAGTAGCAGATATCAGAACACTCCGATCAGCCTTTGAATCCTGTGTGTACAACTTCATGCTCCACCACACTGATGCTTTGTGGACTGACTCAGTGCACAGCAATGGATTAGATTTTCCTTAATGGTCACTCAATTCAATTATTCATTGACCAAAGAGACCAGATCATAAACAATTATTTCAGTCTTCTTAATAACACATTAGCTTGATTACAGCAATAATTGCGAAAGATGACCCAGTTAATTTGTTTAGGGGAAAATGGGTTTTCCCATATATGTAGGACTTAATGTAACCTAATATGGTTTGGTTAGAATCTAGTTGGAAATGGAAAGATGTGTTCATGACAAGCTGGTTTAGGTTTTAAAATTATGTCTTTGTTTATGATCTTGTAGTACTGATCTCATATTGACCTGACATGACCTGATATATTATGCGTGGCTTCCAAGGTCCGAGGATATGTCCATATATCTGTCAGAGAACCCTCAGCAGCAGTACTAACCCTGAGTGTTTAACAGAACATGTTACAGTGTGAGAAGGCTATGATGGTTTCTACACTGTGTATCCCCAGAGATAGTGTGATAGATCAAGCCTGAGATTTGGAATCACTCAAACTAGGGTTTTGAATCTCATCTTGGCCATGAGCTTTGTGCCTTTGGACAAATGATTTAAGTTGTATGATGCCTTAGGTTCCTCATCTGTACAATGAGAATTGTGATTCCTATTTCTCAAGATTAGATGAGATCAAATACACAAGAGAAGATATCTAATACATATTTATTGCGTTATTGCTTTCCTTTGTGAGTTGAGCCAAGGATCTTGAATATGCACTGTGAGGAAGCAGATGATCCCCAATATCAGTTCCCATGTGCAGAAAAGAGCTCCTCAGGGAAAGACAACACAGTCCAAGGAAGAGAATGTCAAGTCAGGGACTCAAGGAGAGAGGACAACCTCTGGGCTCAAAGGATTATGTCACCCAGAGATGGGCACATATGTAGTGATTGCTATGATAGCCATTGGACCTGTCTGTGAAGGGGCTGGTGTGCTTGAGAATCAAGGAATAATTTAGGAATATATGTGGCTAAAGAGACCAATGTGCATAGAGCTGCCCTTTGCTCTGAACAAAACGCATGGCTCTGAATATTGCTGTTTCTTCAGCTCCAAAGACACTGGACTCAAAAGGGCCGAGGAGAACTGGTTTGCCAGGAATGGTGTGAAGTTATTCTTGGGCTAAAAAAGTCTACACAGGGGAACTGGCTGTCCTTACTGCCATCATTTGAGAAAGAAACAGAACTCACATCTTGAGGAGACCAGTTTCAGTTTTCCAAGATCCTACAGACTCCTCAGGCCGCCAGAGATTTCTGTCGGCGCTCGCTCGGAGGTGGCTGCAGTCTCTTGTTAAAATCATGATCCCATTAGCCGTGGAACTATTAATCTTCTTATAGGCTGTTAGACAGAAAACCACAGGCAGTGAAATAACAGCTGGTTGGGGGTGATGAAACTTTAAAAGGGCACAGTTGAGAGGCCTGGAGCGAAACCACACCAAAGCCCAGCCTTCAAGCAACACACCCGACTACTGTCCCCCATAGGCTGGCTGAAACTCGTCCGGAACTGGAAAGATCCACAAGGTGGGTGTGAGAAGCCTGAAATGCCCCGTTACTCATGTCACTCACTGCTTAAGCCGTGGAAGAGTCAGCCAAAAAATAAAATCTCTGAGTTCACAAAAATTCTGACCAGCTTACTGCACATTTCTCTCCCTTCACTTCCCACACTTAACCTTGTCAGTGACAGCACGGGCACTGGCGAATTGCCTGGTGAGATAAGTCTGGGTTCAGGTTGGAGAATTTCTTTTCTCTTAGGACTCCTGTTTGCTCTCAGAACAATTTTCTCTGTACCTAGCCTGGGCTTCAGCTTTATGCTGGAATAAACAGTTACATTATTTAAGCAGAATTTAGTCCTGTGACTCCCGGCACTTGAAATGAGGATCACAGTAGCCAATCGGGTCAGCCACAGGGAGATTATAGCTTGGAGGACAGGACCACTGCCAAATTTCTGAGCTCCCAATGGCTCCCAGTAGTCTCCAGGCTGGGATATGTAAGTTGGATTTGGGGCGGATGTAAAGTTACTCAGCTTTCTTCCAGGAGCCAGGCAGAATATCAGTGAGAAAGAGCAAATTCCAATATTCAGCTCCAAACTGTCCCCAGGAGGCCACAGAGTATAGGGGCAAGAGTATTCCTTGAGAAAGAGCCGGGAGAGACTAGCATCTTTGGTGCAGGCCAGCATTTTCCTAGGTGTGTGTGAGAGGCATGTGATGGTAACCACTCAAGAGTTACCATAACTGTTTTCAAGGGCTTTGCTTTCTCAGATATTTTCCTTTTATGATTTGCCAAGAGAAATCTCCTACATGAGGATCTGGAATGATTGGAAGCCTTCTACACTGTTGATAGGGCATGCACTTTACAAAAAGTCTGCTAGTTCCTCAAGAAGTTAAACATAGAGTAATATGACCCAGGCATTCTGCTCCTGGGTATATACTCAGGGGAGCTGAAAGCATAGCCAAAAAAACTTGTGTATGAGTGTTCCTAACAACATCATTCATAATAGCTCTAAAAGGAAAACAACCTGAGTGTCCATCAACAAATAATTGGGTAATCAAAATGTGCTATATCCATAAAATGGAATAGTATTCAGCTACAAAGAGGGGTGAAAGTACTGATACATGCTACAACATGGACGAAATTTGAAAACATGCTAAATGATGGAAACTAGATGCAAAAGCCTACATATTGTATGATTCGATTTAAATGAAATGTCTAAATGTAGCAAATACATTGAAAGCTGAAAGTAGATTAGTGGTTGCCTGGAATTGGGGTAGGCGGGGTAGGGAGTGACTGCTAATGAGTACGGAGCTTCTTTTTGGGTGATAAAATTGATCTAGAATTAGTGGTGATGATGGCACATACTAGAACCCACCAGACTGCATGCTTTAGAATGGTGAATTTTATAGTATGTGAATAATATCTCAATTAAAAAAAAGAAATTCTTGCCAAAATGAAGTGGCACTCTAGTAGGAATTTATAGCTAAGGGACAGATTCTGGATTTGTACATGGAGATTGACATGCTTATTTTGACTCTGGATGGACATATTTTGAGCATTTTATGATGTCTATAAGAGGTAGGTTTTTTAAAAAGGGTAAAAACATGATTCTCATACACATGTAAAATAAACCCATATCAGAGGCTTTATTTAATTCAAGAATTAATGAGGGCATGAATAAGATTAACAACAGGTTCAAAGGAGAATTCAAAGAATGAGAAATATATGGGCAGTAAGGGATAATGGAATGAAACTTCAAATAATTATAAACTGGTCTACCCACAAGGCAATAATCAATTGTGTTCTGCAGGACATAATTCATTTCCACTTCTATAGAAAAGAATCATTTGCACTGTCGATTTTCTCCAACTTACAAAAATTGTAAAATAGCTCAAATCAATGAAAAACAGAGGAAAAACCCCAGAAGAATGTGCTAGAGAGGAGACCCAGTAATCAAAACTTTTTGCCCATTTCCAAATTCATAATTTTTCATGTCTTGTCTTAGATATTGTAGGTGCTTTGAGGGTTGAATGGAAGAATGAATGAATACTATTGTTTTCATTATGAATATTTTGGGTCATATAATAAATAACAACCATATCAATCACCACCCATTTGATAAATATATATTTAGTAGCTCTATGTAGTTGGGGAAAGCTGGCGGGAAGCACAAAATGTATTGAATATGAAAGTGATTAGCTTCTTAATGAGAAGCACTGACAGTACAAGTATGAGTTCCAGAGAAGGAGAAATCACGGTGGGCTAGAATCATCTTTGAAAGGAGGTAGTACTTGAGGCCGAATCTTCAACACAAAAAAATTTGATAAACCGTCACTAAAGGCAACAGATGAGCCTATGTGTTTGGATTCAGGAAGATATCCAACCTGGACTGATTCCCAACTTTACTATTTGTATAATCTTGGACAAGTTACATAATCTTCCTGCACCTGAGTTTTCTCATTTTCAAAATGAGGCTAATAAATAGAACCTATCTCATGGATTTCTTGCGAGGATTAAACGAGATAGGCAATGCAAAGTGTTAACAAATAGCACCTTGCACACAGTAAACCCTCAGTAAACAATAGATATGTCCACCAAACTCTCCTGACGTCCATTCCTTGCCCTGTAGTAGTTCAAAGTTAACAGGGATGTAGTTGTGCATAGGGAAAGGCACTGATTTCTTAACATGTCTATAATGTGAAGGCCCCACCTGACACTTTTATATACAGCATCTCCTCTAATTCTTACAATGAACTTGTGAGTTAAATAGCATCATACCCTTCTTAGAGGTTAGGAAAAGCAAGCCCACTTCGGGGTGAGCATCAGGGTTTGACATATATATTCACTGGGCTCAGAGCAGGGATATATGTGCATGGTGCTGAGAGTATGCAAAGAAGGAATCTTTCCCTCTCAGGAGAAATAGCGTGGCAGGGGAGAGCAAAGAACATGCATGACAACAACCAGACACATAGAAAGACTAATCATACCTTTACATTAGATGGAAATGCACAAGAAGGGTGGGAGCCTGAGAATGGCATGTCAGGAGGAGCGTGTAGAAAACCTTTTAACTCCTGTCCACCTCGCCATTTTCCCTGGGTCAGCCTTGTTAAGCATTTCATGGTAGCTTAAGGTCCTTTTGTTCAAACATAACCCCAAAGAGATCAGTTAAAAATGGGCCCGTGATTGAGGCTGAAGCTGGGTGCAGACCTGCAAATTGTGAATGTCTTTGTGTACAGTAGTTTGTATAATATTTGCTAAGGGTTATTTGAATCTGATAAGCTCCTTTGTTGCTTATGAACAGACCATGCATGCTGAGAGTAACAATCTAGTTATCCAAACTGCTGGTATCCAAGATACTGCCTCTCAAGATTAATGTGTTTGCGTTATGAGTTTGCCTCTGAGTGAGAGACAGTGGTCCTAAATAAATTGCATTGAATCGCTGTAACAAACAATAAAAATAAATCAACTTCTTGTGTCAGTTCTAGACTAGGGTGATTTCCACTGTGGATAGAGCAAGGCCAGTCTTGTGCGCTAGAATTAAAACAAAGTAATTGTGTGGATCATGAAGAACCATGACAATCCTTCTTGGCTAACGAACTTACTTGTTGCCCTTCTGCACTGTCACCCACAATTGTCCTTTTTTATTATTCCTTCCTGCAGATGTTTATTTCGCACAGTGGCTTTCAACACGGCCCGGATGCATTCACCTAGTCCTGGGGGCTGCCCAGCCTGTGGCAGAGATGTCCCAAACAATGGGGTTGGCTCTAATTTAGTGATTAAAAAGTGACCTTGGAGCCACATTATTCAGGTTCAAATGCCAACTTCTAGACTTACTGTGCACCCTAGCAAAGTGCTTAACCATCTTGTGCTTCTATTTCATCGTTTGTAAATGAGGAAAATGTTGCAGACTTCTATTTTATTTTATTTTATTTATTTAGTTTAATTTTGTTTGGTTTGGTTCTATTTTATTTTGTCTTATTTCTATGAGGATAAAATGAGTTGTGCACATGGGTCTTTAATAATGCTGGTTATCATGATCTTCGCTATTACTATGTAGTATGATGGACAGGATCCTGGGTGTAGGGTCAAAATAGCTGGATCCAAATCTTAGTTCCACTGTTTGGAATTTCAGATCTATGAATTTGGCAAATGTTATTTGAACTCTGAAGTCTGTTTTCCACCCATAAAAGGCAGTGGCATCTATCTTGCAGGGTTTCTGAGAGACTTAAGCAGGAAAGCACATGGAGGCAGGGGTAAAACTACATAGTGGTCTAGGGCATATATATATATATACACACACATATATATGTAATATATACATATATATAATATGTAGTATATGTAATATATATTATATGTAATATTATGTAATAATATGTAATATTATATATGTATATAATATTATATATATTGTATATTATGTGTATATACATAATATATACATACATATTATGTACATATATATGTATATATAATATATACATATATGTAATATATATATTACATTATGGAGCTGCAATGACCTGGGCACAAATCTCCCCCAGGTATGTAGCCCCAGGTAAGGTATTGTTTTCCTTTCTGAATCTTAGATTTACTGTTTGTAAAATGGGAACAGCAATGCTATTTATTGCTACGGGGGTTAAATGGTTTAGCACAGTATCTGATCCATGTTCCATTGAGAAATCAATAAACAGTGAGCCATATCATTACTAAAACACTCAACCAATGCCTGGCTCACTGTGGGACACTCGGTGTGCACACTTTCTGCCTCCTCTCTCTCTTCCTCCACCTTCTCTTTAGGAGCAGCCTGCAGCTTCCTCTCCATGCACCTAGTGAGGATCTGCTGCTTAGCGTGGCCAGCATCCTCAGATCCCTTCTTCCAAATATAAGTTATCCACTCCCCCCAGAAAGAATTGGCTATAGATTCCAGAAAACAGAATCCCTGGACCTCTTGGGAGCGAAAGTCCAGAGCAAGGCAGGGAGATGTGTGCCATCGTGGGTCTGATCCGAGTGCCGGTTTCTTTCTGTGACTGCTGTTTCTCCTCCTGGCAAGACAGCAGACACTCTCAGCAAAAGCGTTTCTCCATGGCTTTGGTGACAGAAAGCCTACCAAATACTGACACAGATTATTATTTCAAAGGCCTCAGCTCATGAAAGTTACTAACTCTTCTCCTACTCCTACCAGCTCAGGGAACAATGCTTCACGCTTTTTGTAATGTTCTGTGCTTTCCAAAGGGTCTGTATGACAATAAAATTCTATGAGATAAGGTTGTTTCCTAGCATTAGATCAAGGGAGTGTGGGCAATAAGTCCCATTTACTGAGGTCAAGGATGTGTCAGACGCTTATGAAATAGAATTCATATCCCAGTTTTGCTGTTAAAAAGTTGGAGCACAGAGAGATTGATGGGCTTGCTCACCGTAACACAGATCCAGATCCAGAGATGACTGATAGTCATCCAAGGGTCTGTTTGATTTCCAAACCTTGAGGCTTAAACACAAATCACAGAAAGAATCAGGGCCTTGCCACAGGTGTATTAATACTAAAATTTGGCAGAGAGGAGTGATTTGAAGGCAAGTCTTGTTTTTCGCTTTCTTGATTAAAGAGGAAATAGTGAGAGGATGGAGCACCTGGGTGGCTCAGTCGGTTGAGGGTCTGACTTCAGTTCAGGTCATGATCTTGTGGTTTGTGAGTTCAAACTGCACATCAGGCTCACTACTGTCAGCCTATCAGTGCAGAGCCTGCTTTGGATCTTCTGTATCCCTCTCACTGCCCCTCCTACGTTTGTGTTCTCTCAAAAATAAATAAATTTTTTTTTAAATCATGAGATAACTGGAATAATTTAAGAATGTGCCCCTAAGAAACTCATAGTCCATGAAATTCACTTGTATAGCAGAGGGAAATGTCCACATGACTCTAGCATGCAATAATTCTGAAATAAACTTTTAGTAAAATCTAAACCTGCATTGCACAATATGGTAGCTACTAGCCATATGTGAATATTTACATTTAAGTTTAAATCAACTAAAATTAAATACAGTTAATGCAATTAATGCTGTGTTGTCCGGGTCTCCCGCCTATGCCATCCTAGTCAAGAAATGGAAAGCACTGCGCTGCCTGGGTGGCTCAGGCAGCTAAGCGTTCGACTTCAGCTCAGGTCATGATCTCACGGTTCATGATCTCACGGTTCATGTTCGAGCCCTGCATCAGGCTCTGTGCTGACAGCTAGCTCAGAGCCTGGGGCCTATTTCAGATTCTGTGTCTACCTTTCTCTCTGACCCTCCCCTGCTCATGCTATCTCTCTCTCTCTCTCTCTCTCAGAAATTAAAAAAAAAATTAAAAAAAGAAAAGAAATGGAGAGTGCTGTGCCATGTAGGCACCTAGCACTGTAGAGGTTGCACTGGTCTAGCAAGTAAAGAAAAAAGCAAGCTCTCCAAGAGACTAAAGAGAAACTACCCTAGAACCAGGAAGGAAAGCATATTGCCTTCCAGCATGTTTTCTAGAAAATTCGGAAGGGACATGAAGTAACTTTTGGGATATGGAAATATTCTCTGCATTTATTATGGCAGTGGATTTATGAGTGCACAGATCATTGAATGGTATAATTTAGATGGGTAGTTTTTTTATTATGTAAATTATCCCTCAA
Source organism: Hyaena hyaena (assembly GCF_003009895.1). Lineage (NCBI taxonomy): Eukaryota > Metazoa > Chordata > Mammalia > Carnivora > Hyaenidae > Hyaena > Hyaena hyaena. Next base: position 17,915 of record NW_024082366.1, on the reverse strand, counting down.
TGAAATTGTTTTAAAAAGAAATATACAATAAACACTAAACAGACACATACACATTCCTCACCTCAGAATAGCTAAAAGGAAAAAGACAGAAAATGCCTAGTTTTGGTGAAGATGTAAAGTAATCAGAACTTCACTGGTCCTGTTGCTGGTAAGATAAAATGGACAATATTGAAAATGATTCCTCTTTTCAGGAACTATTAAAACTGAACTTACGCATACCTTTGATCCAACAATCCCAGCAATTAAGAGAGATGCAAACATATGTTCACCAAAAAGATGTTCAATAGACTCTCTCTCTCTCTCTCCTAGAAATAAATAAAAAAAAAAAAAAAAAAAAAAGATGTTCAATAGAATATTCAGAGTAGCACTGAAATGTTCCTGGTTTCAAACTGGAAATCATCCAAGTGGTCATAATAGAAGAATCGGTTAATAATTGTGATCTGTTAATACAGTGTAGTATTAAATATCGATGGAAATAAACAAACTATAACCACATAACAATATGGATGAAGCTCACAAATACCATGTTGAATGTAAGAAGACAAACAAAAGAGCAGAGTATGATTCCATTTATTTAGAAATTTAAAATAGGATGAGGAGCCTGGGTGGCTCAGTTGGTTAAATGTCCGACTCTTGATTTGGGCTTAGGTCACGATCTCATGGTTCATGGGTTTGAGCCCTGCCTCAGGCTCTATGTTGATGGTGTGGAGCCTGCTTGGGATTCTCTCTCTCCCTTTCTCTGCCCTTTTCCGCTTGTGCTCTCTCTCTCTCAACATAAACAAATAAATAAACATTGAAAATATGTAAAATAGGCAAAAAATTTTGGTTATAATTGGGGACAGTGACAAGAAAGGAGAATGTGAAGAGGTTCAGGAGTGTTGGTACCACATTGCTTCTTGGCATGGGTGATGGTAATGTGGGTACATCCAGCTTGTGAAGACTCACTGTGCTGTGCCCTTATGATTGATGCCCTATTTTATATGTAGGTCATACTTCCATTTAAAGTATACAAAGATCTCAGCACTGCTTAGTACACTCAGAGCTCACAACCAGTTGGGTTTAAATCTGCCTTAGGGGAGTTTGTGCTTCTTCAGAAGGAATGAGCTGTTCCCAATTTAGTATTTTGTGGATCTGTTCACCTTGAGTATACCCCAGGTACCATTTGCAAGAACATATGGGGCCATCACAGGTGGGCGGGACACTATACGTGCCCTTCAACTCTGTTTCTGGGTGGAAGATGTGCCAGGTTCTGTAGAAAGAGCATTCTGGCCCAAGGTTGGAAAGCCCTGGGATGGAAGCAGGTGAGCCTCCTGCAGTAGGTAGAATTTTAAAGGGGAAAGGCCTGGAGTTCTTTGGTTGGTTTGCTTTTACTTTACATGGTTAGCGGGCTTATGCTTCTAGGCAAGAGGAGAATTGAAGATATGCCGATACCATTGGTGTGATTCTGGATGTTGAATGATAGAAAGGCATCCTGTACAACAGAGGGAGCTTGGGGCTTTCAGTCAGACAGGCCGTGGACTTGAGCTCTGAGTTGCCACTTGCTGTATCAAGATTAACTTGAGCAAGTTATGAAACCATGTAAAACAGAAGAGCTGCAGCCACATTTGGGATAATATAAACATTGTTGTCAGAGTTGTATATACTTATTTTGATTATGATCCTCATTAAGATAAACATTTTATACACGCATACAAACATAGACACACTGCAAAATAATACTTTTATTATATGGGATAAACTGATATTTTTAATTCATTTTTTTAAAATAAGAAGTGCCAGCTGCAACTATCTAAATCAACTTCATCATCTACTAATAAGTCACTGCCCACAGTCTGAAAAACACTAGCGCAAGGCACACAGTTGTCAGGCATGAATGAGACCACCATCAAGGTTGGATCAAATCACTTCCTTAAAATACCATCAGACCAAAGTCAGCTGTTCACTAGCAGAACTGGGTTTTTCCAAAGCAAAAATGCCTGAAAAGAGTGGTTCTTGGTGGGACTCCCAACTTTAGTAAATGGTTCTCAACCTTGGCTCTATATTAGAATCACCTCTTGTGCTCTAAAAACTCTCTAGGCCCAGGCCACACCCCAGGCTAATTAAATCAGAATTCCTGAAGGTGAGACCCACATCCTGGAAGCTTCCCCACTGATGCCAATGTGCATCCAAGGCTGTGAACCACTGATCTAGTGGACCACATTAACAGTCTGTCCCTATTCCAACCCACTCTTCTTCCTCAGGGATCAGAGACAACTGGACATTCAGCCCACCATTTTGTCTAGGCCTCAAATGTCAATTAGGAGCATTAGCAATGCCCCAGTGATATCTTGATACCCACTGATGGTAGATGGGTGGAGGAGAACTCACTTTCTCTGGTTCTGACGCAGTGACTAAGTCTGCAGTTATCTGTGAATTCACCTGCAATGACATGAACGGGAGCCTGCCAATCTCCTCAGTCCCTTGTTGGGATTAGCAGGCTAATGTCACTAGAGCAAGTTGAGGTCGCTGGATCAAGTGACCAAGAGATTATACAAGTAAAGCTGTGACATTTATGTTTCACTATGGAGCAGATATAAAAATAAGGCAAATCTCCCCTTGGGATATGTCCAAATCACACCCTCTGTGATTTTACGTCAACTTTCAGAATGTCTCATGGTGGGATGTGCGGGTATTTGGCTACCTGGGAGGCCAGGACTTTACCTTTTAACCTGCATTCTGAAAGATGCTCTGCACCAAAACATGTCATGGCCCAGAAGATGCATTTCCAATCACATCAGAACATAACTGTAAAGATGCCCTAAATTTCTAATCTAATCGTAGGCCTTCACCTTATCAGGAATCTCCCCCTATTAAAGAAAATGTGACTGAAAAATGACATGGCAGAAATGCTCGCCGAAATTTCTTCTCTTGATTTTTATAGGCCACCGGAGTTTAACCTCTTGCAAATAAACATTTAAAAACAGAGATTTATTTGCTTGTTTACTTCTTATATAAAGATATATTTCCATTTAGCATTTTTCAGCAGTGCTAAACCACAAGGGAGGAGGGAAAGTGGACTGAGAGAGAACAGAGAACATCCATCTCTCGTGTGCAATTCGGATCAATTATGACATTTATCACATGATACCAGGCACACGGTTTATTGCATTATGGGGCTTATCGAGCTCAGATCTCTGAGACCCCATTTACTCTTCCAGATGTATGTGCTCTGATTAATAATAGATGGTTAACCACATAGTTAAGTAGAATGACTGGCACCTTTTATTGGTTGTCTTTAAAACTAATTTAATGAAGCCAGCTGACCAGAGAGCGGAGGTTTGTTGCTGGGCCGGCTAACAAATGCCTGCCTGTTTATAAACTAAGAAACCCCTCTTTCCGAAGATGGAACTCTCAATGCCCTTGGGACGTTTGCTGCATTGCAAAGGGTGCTCAAATCCTTTTGGAGACTACGGCCCCTGAGGCTTCCTTTCTTTTTTCTATAAGGATATTTCACCCTTTGGGTAGTTGGCAAAAGTTGGTGCTGACACACGCATCCCTCTGAGCAGGCAACATCATTAGAAGTTAACCACTGATTTGCTGCAGACTATCCCACAAGCCTGTAAAATTTGCAAGGAGAGGCTGAAGTTTGGTTGCGAAAAACGCTACTAAAGAATGCACAGTGCAGTGAATAAACACTTTAAGCCAAACCCTAAATATTTAAAACCATGAATATAGTGGGGTGGGGGAGAGGGGAAAATGGGCACTTGTTGGGATGAGCGCTAGGTATTGTATGTAAGCGATGAACCATGGGAATCTACCCCACAAGCCAAGAGCACACTGAACACACTGTATGTTAGCCAATTTGACAGTAAATTATATTTTAAAAACCACGAAAATAGAAAGCTTGATGTGCATGAGCATTACGTGTGTGTGTGAGTGTGTATGTTGAGATCTCTACTGAGCATAGGGCAGGGACTGGGGCAGAGTCATGCGTTTCTCTGTGAGTACTGGGGTCCAGGGCAACCCGGGACATGGAGTGAGTTCACTGCTTTCCTACCTCGTGCCAGGCAGTGACACGGATTTTACAGACTGACTTGTCCATGCTCAGACTGATGTGTGTTGGGTTTCTTCTGCTTCAAGTCCCAACCTCCCAACCCAGACCCGCTCTTATCTTGTTCTGGGCCCCCAGGAAGCTGGTCTGCATCAAATGCATCAACAGGCTCCCTGTTCTAGGACTTCCACTTGAGTGTGACCAATAGTTTAGTATTGGCAGGAAAGAAAGCAGTAGAGAAGCAGTTACTCCTCTGGTCCATTCCTGTGAAGTCACCAAGGGTTGGCTACATCTCTCAACCAAAGGCCACATCACTTGTCAGATGTCCCTGGCTACCAGGTTACCTCTCTGGGTTCTGATAACCATTCTTCTCCAAGCCCTGCAGGTCTGACTCCCAGGCCTTTGGATCTAAGGCTGCTCTGCAGTCTCTGAACTACCTCGCTGGTTTCCCCAAACCCTGCCTGCACTCCGTAAATAATCCCTTTATTGCAGTTGCAAAATTGCGCAGCTTGAGGGATGCACCTGATTCTTGCCTGGGCCCTGGCTGAGACTGCATCCCCAGCGCTGTCTGTAGAGATGAGGCACCTGAAGGTCAGATCATGTAAGGAACTTGGCTCTGCTCTTATACAGAGGAATTAGTGAAATTTTGGTGGGTTTTTTATGAACACAAAGCAAAGTATCCTCAGATATGGCATAATGGAGACCACAGCTGGAGCTAGGTTTTCTCAAAGGAAGACTGATGGCGATTCAGGCAGGCATATGAAACCCGGTGAGGAGGGCAGGTGCTCTGGCTGGCTCTTCAGACGCTTCCCGGTGTCAGTCATCCCTTGGGCTGCAACACGATAATAAACAGGAATGCAGGCATCAGTACCTCTTTGCATTACTGAGTAATGTGGATACCGAGATCATCTAGAGGCCAAACGGAACTCCTCAGGGACAGGAAACCACTGTCTGACATTTGCCGTTGTTCTGTCAGCTATATGGTGACTCACCAAGGGATTCTTACTTTCTTCTAGCACTTTCTTAAACTTTTGCAGCCCAGTAGAAATGAAAGATGAACAAGAATGCTGTATAGCAGATACGTTATGCGGGGGGATCTGCTTAACCCATTTAAAACAATAATATGATCGATACTTACTGAGTGGTTAGTGGGCACTAGACACTATGATCATAACTGTATACACTAAAGTACTCAATTCTTCCAAAAACACGTGAGGGATCTCCTGATAATGTTCCCATCTAATAGATGAGACTCTGGGTTGTAGAGAGAGTCAGAAACTTGCACTATATCTTACAGCTAGTCCATGGTAGAACTAGCACTTCAATCCCTGTTTGTTTGATATGAATATTATTGCTTTAAACCATATGCTATATGAGTATATTGGTAGTTACGTAGGTATTCTTCTTTCCCTTGATATTTCTTCTCTAAAACTGGCAATGCAGTGGCATTTATCTACTGAATATTCTGCACGTCTCCACCTCCTCTTTAATGCATGCTTTCTTGTATCTCTTTCCATGTCCTTTCCATGATAAGAGAGCTCCTCTCTCCTTGTTTAGACAAGATACTGACTTTGACCTTCTATAGCTTGGAAATTACTGAACCTAGGTACTGTCCAAACTCTATCATCCATTCTTTAAATGGAGAGAGCAAGTTTATAATAAGTGTTAAAAGTAATGGCACTTGTGGGGATGAGCACTGGGTGTTATATGGAAACCAACTTGACAATAAACTATTTAAAAAAAAGTAATGGACCAATATTTAAAGAGCACTGAGAGGTGTTCCACTCAATGTTTCCCCAGAACATAGAAGTATTTCCAATTACACTGCTTTTCTTCAAACCTAGAATCAACAAATGAATAACAGATGTCAACTTCCATGGAAGGAATACTCACTGAATGCTGGCTGTTCTTGCTTATTAGAAACCCTTTAGCCCGAGTTCTTTGTGTTTCTGTTACCATGACAATATTTGGCCCCTTCCTATGTTTTCTTTTTTCAGATCTGAGGCACACTTCACACCAGTGAACATATCATACAAGCATTATTTGCCCCACACAATGGCAGTCTTAAGTTGATTTTGTTTATCGTCCTTCGTCAGGTTTGCGTCGTCCGTATGATTACTTCAGTTTGTCAAGTTATGGCATTTAGTGTAATTAATATTTGTACCATTTGTGCTTCAGATTTTAGCTCAAAGGTCATTTACTATGAACTGTTTTCCTGACTCTGGCAGACTGTGCTAGACTGTTAAGTTCCCAGCACTACCTCTTTCCTTGCATTTTCCGCAATCAGTATAGTTTTCCTTTAAAAAAAAAAAAAGATTTATTTTTTAAAGCAGTTTCAAGTTCACAGAAAAACTGAACAGAAGACATAGAGAATTTCCGTCTGCCTGTTGCTCCCCCACAGGCACAACTCCCCCACCATCACATCCTGCCCCACAGTGATACATGTATTATAAACAATGAGCCTATGCTGGCACATGGCTCTCCCTCAAGTTCAAGTGTACACGAGGGTCCATTCTGAGTGTGGTACATTCTATGGATTTTGACAAACATATAATGGCATGTGTCTACCATTACAGAATCACACAGCATAGTTTTGCTGCCCTACAATTCCTCTGTGCTCTACCTATTCAGTCACTCCCTCCCCACCAATCCCTGGAAACCACTGATGTTTTTACTGTCTCTATAGTTCTGCCTTTTCCAAAATGTCACAGGGTTGAAATAATATGCTATGTAGGCTTTTCAGATTGGCTTCTTTGACTTGTTAATATGCCTATAAGTTTCCTTCATGTCTTTTCATGGCTTAAGAGCTCATTTCTTTAGTGTTAAATAGCAATTCATTCGATGAGTTTAACAGTTTATTTGCCATTTATATAATGAAGGACATCTTGGTTGCCTCCAAGTTTGAGCAATTATGGATAAATAATGTTATAAACAGCTTTGTGCAGGTTTTTGTGTGGATAGAAGTTTTCAATTCATTTGAATAAATACAAATGAGCATGATCATTTGAGCACATGGTAAGAAATTTTTGTAAGAAACCACCAAACTATCTTTCAAAGTGACACTCCACGAGCTTCAGAGAATTCCTGTTGCTTCACATTCTTACCAGAATTTGGTGCCTTCAGTGTTTTGGATTTTGGCCATTGTAAAGAAATTTTTTTTTCTTAATGTTTATTTATTTTAGAGACAGAGAGAAAGAGCACAAGTAGAGGAAGGGCAGAGAGAACCAGAGACAGAATCTGAAGAAGGCTCCAGGCTCTGAGCTGTCAGCACAGAGCCTGATGCAGGGCTAGAACTCATGAATGGTGAGATCATGACCTGAGCCACAGTTGGACACTTAACTGAATGAGCCACCCAGGTACCTCGGATTTTGGATTTTGCCCATTCTAATAGATGTATAATCGTATCTTGTTTTAACTTGTAATTCCCTAATGACATCTCATGTTGAGCATCTTTTCATATGTTTATTAGTCATCTGTTCATCTTCCTTGGTGAGGTGTCTGTTGAGATTCTCTGCCCGTTTTATAAAATAATATTGTTTGCTTTACAGTATAATTGTTTAATTCATGTGTTCCCTGAAAGAAGATGAAGCCTTTGGAGGCAGAGCCTGTGACTTTTTGTTATAGCTGTGTTCTCAGCCCCTAGTCCAGAGCCTGTAGGAGTACAGTAAATGTTAGTTTAAGTAAAGAGTGAGGGTGTGCATGAACTTGACCTCTGCTCCAATAATAAACGAAGGAGTTAACCTGGCATCATGGATCCCCATATTTGCTAATGTGCTTACTTTTCGGCCAGAGGTAATTTAGTCTGTCTGTTTCCTCACCTCAAATGTAAAGGAAACCAAATTTTCCGACAGTTGTGAAAATTATATGGGATAATAAATGTGAAAACATTTTGTGAGCTAATTTCTTATATTTATGAGATATTACTTATGATAAAGTCAAGCAAACTGGGCCTTAGGTAAACATTTTAGAAGAACTTTTGGTGCAGGGTATTTGTTAACAACTTCTTTTTTGCAGTCTCGTTACAGACGAGCCTAATGACAGCTCCTGTTAAATGAGCATGTTATATGCCAAGTGTTTGCCACATGTGACTTTTAACCAGTACAACCACCCTGCCCTGAAAGTTTCATTTTCTGTCTATCACAGATGGCAAATCTGAAGCTCAAATAATATGAGCAACTTGTGCAAGATCACAGTGACTGAGTCCAAACCTGAACCCAGGCGAGTTTGACAGCAAACAAAAGGCACTTTCTCCTTGCCCTGAATGGTCTCTGACAATGAACCTAAATCATTCCAATAAAAGTGTTTAGTCTGCATATTTTTTAGAATTTTCTGGAAGAATACCTTAGTCCATGCAAGAGGAAATGGAGGAACTAGAGAATTTCTGTGCTTCCTTTGGGTAGTTGTTGTGAAAGTGTCCTCTTATATGCATGCTCCCTTCCTTTGAGCTGTGTGTGTTGGGTCCATGGGAGACTGAGGCTCTGAGCCCTTGTGCGTGCATGGGAAATAGGGGTCCAAGCAGGGACTGTGCCAAACCCTGCCTTGGTCTTGCTGTGAAGCCAGCTTGTTTAGCCTGGAAGGACAGCAATGCTTTCCCAAATGGAATTGAATGTTTGAGCCTGAGGCCCAGATATGAAGGCATGAATGTATCTGTCCCTTACCCGTGGGCTCAACATAAATCCAAAGATCATACTGAACTTGATAAAATGTTCTTTATTACCTCTGCAGGATTGTCCATTCATATGTTTCTAGTGACTACGATATTGGATTATTGAGAGTTGCTCTCACGGTAATTATCCTCGCCATCTTGCTACAACCATAAAACTCCTGCAGAGAAAGATTAGGAGGTTACCTGGAAACAGAAAACCTCAAGAAGGGAGTTTGGAGCTGCAAACAGAAATACAGAAATAGATATTCCCGTATACTCAGCCACAACACAACAGATGTAGATCTAAAGGAGTCTGTTAGAACCAGTCCTGGGCACATTTTAGGAGCTTGACAATTGCTAGGATTTCTATTTCAGTCTAGTGCTAATTCTACTGTGTTTAGTGCTAATTCTACTGCCTAGGTACAGTATTCTCCCAAAGAATGCTGGTTCTTGCCCTAGTTTTTCTAAAAAGCTCTCCAGGGCAGAAATATTTCTCTTCTCTATATTGCTGTAGATTTCTTCTATCACTTCAACCATGATCAAACTAGAAGATGGTTCAGTGCTCTGTCATTACTGAACAGCCACAAACAGCAATGACCTCTGTTTCACACTCTCTGCCCCTGGCCTGGCCATCATCCTCATGTGAAGATATTTGACAAGGCCTTTCAGGACCGCCAGTGTGAAAGGGTATCCCCACCACTGCATCTGACTTCTGTCCTGCATCAGTGTCTCAGTGCATTTTATTACCCTTATCTGCTTATTGGATTACCATTAGCTGCTTACCTTGACAAATGCACAACCATAAATATAATTTACCAGATTTTGAAACTGCAAGCCCTGGCTTGTTTATATCATTCTTTGTTTCCAGGCAGGAGCAAGTAGTGCATACATTTTATTAAGGAATCTTTCCTCTGTTCTGCTCCAAGCAAGGGACTATATTACCCAGCTCCTTTATTTCCTTGCCAAAGAGGCCCAAATAGAAACTGCTGCTTGGTTTATATCCTTTAAAATTTCGTTTTTCCTGGAATAGAAGAATATGGCGTTTGAGCAAAATATGGCACTTCCTTCACAGAATTTGTATGTTCGTGATGATCGCGAGCCAAAGAAGGATTCAAAAATATTCCCGACACCTATGTCTCATATATGTGCCAGTGAAGCTTTAGACAGGGATTCATGAAATAAAGAATCTTTTCGTATTTTACCCATAATGAGTGCATGTCTCTCTTCATCTGAACAGCGTATATTTTACTGAGCCCTCGAAGACAAAGTACCTACAAACTGCGTCCCAGCTGCCAAATATGGAATCTGTGATTGGCAAAAGATTACTCTCCCTCGGCATCAACTCTGGAAGTTCTTTGAAATGTCTCTTTTACTTGTTCTAAAACCACTAACAACACCTTACCCTTTGCTGGTGCCTGCTGTCCCCCTAGTTAACTGAAATTTCTATCTGAAATACTTTTCTGGATTCTGGCATGGGAAACCCAAGGGCAGGACATGACCACGTGGGTTGAACATTTTTCCGTCGAGTTGAAGGCAAATCCAGAAATAGAAGTCCGTGGTTTGGACGTGGAAAAATTTCAAGAGTCTGCAGACTCTGCTAATGGGCTCAGCAGTCACCACTTTTTTTGGCCTCTTATCAAGCTATTCATAAATAAGCAGGGAAGATCTGCCCTTGGCCTGTGCACTAAACAGATAATTTCCTTATGTCAGGTCTCTGAGCCCCCAAAGGGGAACTCAAGGCTGCTTCCTGTCCTCTAAAGCTCCTAGGTTGTCACAATATACCTTTCAGGGCTGGGAGTACATATAGCTCACTCATTTGCACAGGCAGCTGCAAATAAAGAGCACTTCTAGGGGCACTGGCATGGCTCAGTAGGTTGAGCATCTGACTCTTGATTTTGGCTCAGGTCATGATCACAGGGTCATGGGATCAAGCCTCACATTGGGCTCCATGCTGAGTGTGGAACCTGCTTGGGACTCTCCACTCTCCCTCTGCCCTCTCCCCAACTTGTGCTCTCTAGCTCTCTCTCTTTCTAATAATAATAATAATAATAATAATAATAAGAAGAAGAAGAAGAAGAAGAAGAAGAATTTGTAAGTGACTTTAACAAATTTTTGAGTTTATTTATTTATTTATTTTTAGAGAGAGCACAAGTTGGGGAGGAAGTGAGATAGAGAGAGAAAGAGAGAGAGGGAGAGAGAGAGAGAGAGAGAGAGAGAGAAACCTAAGCAGGCTCCACACTGTCAGCACGGAGTCTGATGTGGGGCTCAAACCTGTGAAAGTGAGATCATGTCCTGAGCTGAAATCACAAGTTGACTTAACAGACTGAGCCACTTGCACACCTCTGTAAGTGACTTTTATTATTTTTACTAAGTGCACTTGTGAAAACAAAATATTCTCTTGAAAAGACCTCAGAATTCACCATGCAAATGTCTCAACCTTCTAGGGTTGCCTTTTATCTTGGTATGATTCAATAAGAGAACTCAAATCCCCATCCTACCCTCCACAGGATACTTCTCCTAACATCCCAGGAGATTTCTGGAAAGCTCTTGGTCTTCTGGTAAGTTCACAGAGCATCAGGTTTGGTATTATGGCTTTCATCTTGTTGGTTTTCTTCACCCCACACTGGAAATTACTCCAAAATCTTTCTTTCTTCAAAGCACTACTATGTCTTTTGTGTATAGTGAAATTTGTAGAACATTTAGACTAACAAAAGGAGATTACTACAGGCAGCTTCATCTTAGATATAAGACATCACTCTCCAAAGGTTCTGTCAGCCATTCCTAACATGGGCAATTTATCAGTAGCCAGGCTGTCTTGGATGGGATGCTATCTTATTTTGACCTTTTGGAGCCTCTTTCTCTTTCAATAGCCACTCTTCCTCCCTGCTTCTGATATCCAAAACATAAATTTCTTATGTGCCACTCCAGCCCTTACTTTCTATCCCACATTAATTTACAAAGCTACCTCTGCATAGCCAAGAACTTACTGAGATCTTCTCAAAAGCAAAGAATGATCTACTCCAATCAGGCATCCACATGTTATTGGCACAAAACCAGGGGGGAATATTAAAATCTTTAACAATTGTTACAGCATGGCCATCATCAATCAAGTGCCAGCCATAAACTTCTACATGGACATACCATGTGTACCATTTACAAAAAAATCAACTATGGGGCAAAAGTATGAACAGAAGCTATGAAATTATGGTTTTCCTCAACAGGAGACCCTCCTTCATCAAACACTGCAAGCACAAAAGGAGTAGTTTAAAGATGTACTCTCCCACTGGCCAGGAAAAGACCCTTACTTTTTTATCCTTCCAATTGCACTGATATTATTTATTAATACATGGAATATCTAGAAATGGGAAATGAACATTCACTAGATTTCTACTGTGGGGTGGGTGCCAAACACATATTATTTAAACCTCAGATACTTATGCTTGGAGACTGGTAACATAATACACAAAATTAAAGAGGCAAGAATGAGAGTTTCAGAGGGTTAAGAATGCTAGTTAACTTACCCAACGTCAAGGTAAATGTTAGAGATGGGATTTGATCTAAGATCTGGCTGATATTTTGGTCCACACTGTTCCCTACACACACAAGAGTGAGTTTCCTAGAGAAACTTCTTCTAATTCCTCTCCTTTGCCTTTTCAGTAGACAAGGAACATAATCTAGGAAGCGTAGCTCCTGTCCACTATCATCTAAACATGTATTGAACTCCTTAGAGAAAAACCTTAAGTTCCCCCAAAGCTTCATGTCTGTGTGGAGCATACTCTACCTTCTTCTACAGGCCTCGTTCCAGAACATTCACTCTGCAGAAAGGCTTGGACTGCATCTGCAAATAACCTTCATTTTATCTCAAATACCCATTGACACAATAATATACCCCATTGTTGTTATATTCTAGGAGAGAAATGATAATAAATGAAATGACCTAGAATGTAAAAATGTTCTCCTTTCTCCATTCAGGTAGAAGCTTAAGAATCTCTTTTCTCATGGCACCTGGGTGGTTCAGTCAGTTGAGCGTCCGACTTTGACTCAGGTCATGATCTCATGGTTTGTGGGTTCGAGCCTGGGGTCCAGCTCTGTGCTGACAGCTAGCTCAGAACCTGGAGACTGTTTCAGATTTTGTATCTCCCTCCCTCTCTGACCTTCCCTTGATCATGCTGTCTCTCTCTCCCTCTCTCAAAAATAAATAAAACATTTTAAAAATTAAAAAAAATAATCTTTTCTCATGTTCTCCCATTTCCTACACTGACCTTCCCAAGGTCAGTGTCTTCTCCACTCATTTGGGATAATGACAGCGTTATGGCCATGTTGGGAAGATGGAGGTCAGAGATGGTTCTGAGTGACTCGGGCTTCTTCTTATTCCTGAGCTTCTTATTACAACTGTATCTGCTGATGGATGCAGACTTGCTGGCTCATGCCAACAGAGAAACAAGAAATCTCTGTATTTTTTCTTGGCATCTTAGAGTAACCAAGTTTCTTAATAACTTCTTCCCTGAGGGAAGAGCAGAAAGGATTCACTGACAGACAAGAATTAGCCATTTAATAAAGACAGCCTGGATTATATCAATTGCCGTTAATGAAAGGTATCGTTTTCCTGCCAATGAGCTTCAAACCGTTCAATAGAAATTGCCAGGATATTGCTGAGATGAAATCATGAGGAACAAGCCACTGTCACTTTCACATGGATTAGTGCACTCAACTCACCTGGTCTCAACTGTTTCTACCATGTACTAGGGGTCTCAATCTCAGTCTCAGCAATTTGCTAGAAGGACTCACAGGACTTAGAAAAGCTGTTGCATTCATGCCATGGTTTATTATAGCAAAGGCACGCACACAGAAACCAGCACAGGGAAGAGGCAGGCATAGGCATAATCTCCTAGTGGACCTGCGGAGGACACATTAACCTGTTGGCAATGATGTGTAATAACACATGTGAAGGATTTCAACCAGAGAAGGCTTGGTGTCCAAGGTTTTTATTGGGAGTCAGTCATGTAGACATGCAGCATCTGCATGACTCACCCCACCTACTCAGACTCCACTCCCCTCATCTGGTCCAAGGCCTATGGACAAGAACACTTTTATCAAGCAGAGTGTTCCAAGGGCTCAGAGACTATCTCCCAAAAGCCTCCTCTGAAGCCAGGCTTTGTTGTTGTTGTTGAATGAGAAGGGTTTGAAGAAGCTAAGCCTGCTGAGTTAACCCTTTCCTGCTCACACCCTTGCTTTCCTTGAGTCAATTCTCTGCAGAGCCAGATTCTGTTTCAAACTCTTCCCTTGGTGATAACCTTCATGGCACCACATGACCTAGATCCCCATCATAATTTTGTTCACCTTGCTCCACTCTACCCACACTGGCCTCCTCCCTGTTCCTCATGGCCACAGGCACATTCCTATTTTCAGGTACTCGTTCCCTCTGCCCAGAAAGCTCTTCCCTCAGATATACACATAGCTTCTTTTCCTGACCACACTGTCTAACATTTGGCCCCACTATCAGGACATTATATATCTTATTCTTGCCTGTTTTTTCCTCCTTATCACTTATCACTAACTATACTTTACAACTTTTTTATTGTTCATTTCTGGTGTCTCCTAGAATGTAAACCCCTTAAATGTTTAATCTACATGATCACTGCAGTATCAGTGCCTGGCATCCTCAGTAAACTTGTTGAATGAATACATGAGACAAAGATGGTTGAATCTGTCCTTAGTCTCAGTATGTAGGAAGCAATCATCATGGTCACCATCATTAAAAAAGCCCTACTCTTTTTTGGCCATTTACAGATTACAAAGAGTTTTCCTGTCTGTTAACCACCTGAGCCTCTCCACCCTGTCAGACCAGTGTAAGTGGTGAGCACCTCTTCTGTTCCACTGTGGGTTGTGAAGTAAGTGGAAGAAAAGCATGGACAGGCAAAGGAAAGAAGGTTAGATTCAGTGTCTTCCACACTTGGGATCTTCACAGGTTTTCATTCTCTGGGGTTTGTGAAAGTCAGTTTATCATGTATGGATCATTTCACTTTGTTTATAAACTACAGACAATGAGCTAATATCTGGTCATTTTAAGTCATTCACCTTGCAGAAGCTGGTTCTAAATTTCCAGTTTTATGAGCTCCAGTGTGCTTCCCCACCCCGACTAAAACTATCTACGTCTCCTTCTGACGAATGGCAGCTTGGGCCAACAGTCTTCTTAAGTACCCATGATTGTAGCTGGGCCTCTAGACCTGTCCAGAGATTCACCTAAAGCTTTCTGTAACAATTATGGCTATTGCAACCACGATGGCTCATTAATCCTTTCTAAGGGGTACCCCTTTAGTCTAACCAGGAGTCTTTTGTGCTCTCAAATATGTAACAATGTTTTAATACCCTGTAAAAATGCTTATGCTATCTACTAAGTGTAAAGAGCAGCATATAAAACTAAATCTAAAGTATGATCTTAATTACAGAAAACCATGCAGAGCAAGAACACTGGGTGGAAATATGCAAAATGTGGACTGTCGTTTCCTTTGTGTAGTTAACTTACGGTTTTTCCCAGCCTAGCTATTTGTTCGTTCTGTATTTTTTTCAAATATTTTTCAAACATTTTAAAATAATATGTATTGTTAAATAATGTTGTTATTTAATTTGAAATTTTAAGACAATAATCCAAAAATAAGAAGAACAAAACATGAAGTATAGAGAGACATAACTTATAAAACATGAAGTATAGAGAGACATAACTTATAGCAATAATTTTTATTTTCCCAGATAATATAATAAGACTCTGAACATAGCCAACAACAAAACTTTAAAGTTTGCCTTTCTTCTGCTTGAGTTTCATGCCAACACTTAAAACAATCCCAACTGGTAGCCAAGCTCTCCTTTTGGGGATGTAAGCTACAAAACCAAAAATTTATTTGAGGAGGGTAGGCATTAGAATCACAAGTCTTTTTATTTTTAGTTTATTTTTTATTTATTTTGAGAGAGAGAGCAGTAGAGGGGTATAGGAAGAGGGAGAGAGAGAGAGAGAGAGAGAGAGCCCCAAGCAGGCTCCAAGCTCAGTGCACAGTCTGACGAGGAGCTCAATCCTACCACCATGAGATCATCATGTGAGCAGATATCAAGAGTCAGATGCTTAACCAACTGAGCCACCCAGGCACCCCTGGAATCACAAGTCTTAGTGCCACTTCAGTTGCTTCCAGAGTTAACTTTTGTTCCAGCCTAAATGAGTTTCTACTCACCACAATTCACTGAGAAGTAACTCAGTCTGAGAAAGCTTTGCTCTTTATCAGTTCTGAGACAGATAGACCCAAGCAGGAGCAAGTTCATGTTCAAAATGGACCAACACTATGTTTATAGTGGTTCAAACTAATTTAGGACAATTCCAGGGCAAAAGCATGTGTATTTGTGTGTGCGTGTGCATGTGCGTGTGCATGTGCATGTGTGTGTGTGTGTGTGAGAGAGAGAG
Organism: Hyaena hyaena; assembly: GCF_003009895.1. NCBI lineage: Eukaryota > Metazoa > Chordata > Mammalia > Carnivora > Hyaenidae > Hyaena > Hyaena hyaena. The sequence goes on along the minus strand of NW_024082366.1, from coordinate 1,790 downwards.
AGAGAGAAAGAGAGAGAGAGAGGAAGGGAGAGGGGGGGAAGAGAGAGAGATTCTTGCATTCTCTTAAACTGAGTCACGTTTCAGTACTCCCTCATTGTCCATGTGCGACTGTCCCCCATTGTAGGGAAACCACCACATACAATAATAACAAAAATAAAACCCTAAGTGAGGCATTTCCATGCTTCATTTACACGCCATCATTTATGTGCTGAGGTACTTGAATTTACATGTTCTCTCTTTCTCTCTTAATGGTGCCAAAATTGACTGGATTCTTTTACATGAAAAGTAAACTCTGTTTTCCCAAGCATCAGGTATTACAGGTGGCTATTGCATAGATGTATTTGTGTGTGTGTGGAGTAAACATTTTGACCTCCATTATGGATATAATCTACCCAGTTTATACCTCTGCCCACCAGCCTCTGCCTAAATATCCAAAGACTTGGGATTCAATTGAGCTTTTGATAACACTAATTGCCCAATTGTGTTCTGTACCCATGTATGTCAGTGCACGTACTTCCTCTTCCTTATAAAAAATTACAAGCTTTTAAACATTAGGGCTAAATATACTTTTAAAAAATTCCCGTATCCCATCACACAATGTCTTTGTAATAAGAGGTGACAGATTGTCACTGAGACTACCTATAACTGGGTACTAAGTGGCCCATGGTTAATGGAGGGGGGAAGGGGACGAGAGCAGGCAGAGAACTAAATGCACTGAGTACCCAAGTCTTGACAGTCACTGGATTAAGTGCATTACAAAAGCTCATCTCTTCCCCATAATATATTTAAGGTGCCTGTTTTTAGGCTCACTTTACAGATGAGGAACAGGAGACAGGAGAGCCACACCATTTATAAGTGGACGCATTAGGGTTCAAAATCAGTTCAGTCCCGGGCACCTGGATGGTTCAGTTGATTAAGTTTTGGACTCTTGATCTCAGCTCAAGTTATGATCTCACGGTTTGGGAGTTCGAGCCCCACATCGGGCTCTTTGCAGACAGTGTGGAGCCTGCTTGGGATTGTCTCTCTCCCTCTCTGCTACTCTCCTGCTCACATGTGTGGGCATGCTCTCTCTCTCTCAAAAATAAATAAATAAACATTTTTTAAAAATCCAAAATCAATTAGTCTAAGACTTCAATTCTGTCTTGGCTTGTTGTTCCATGACCCTAGAAAGTCCTTGGCTTTGAAATGTCCTCTGGATTATCTGACAGTCATGGCGACTTCATTCAGGACTGTAAGCACCAGACCACTTCTCTCTTGCATTTCTGTGGTGTTCACTTCCCTATTTGTAAGGGGCATCCAGACTCTGGAGAGAACTTGCATTTATTTTGAAACTTGGCTTTGAATAGTAGACCCACTTATTGAAAAAGCCCCCAGGGGCAGATAGCTGTAGCATTTGCAAGTTGATTCCTGTCCATATCGAGTCCAAATCACCTTTCACAGAGTAACAGTTCAAGACAATGGTCTGTCTTTATTTCTGCTTTCTTGTATGTTCATGGCAGATAACTCAGCCATCAACAGCATGTCAATCAAACCTTAATTTCTAATTATTTAAACCTCGGGAAGGACATTTTCAAAATGCACACATAGTATGGTACCTCCCTGAATGTGTTTGCTGGAATCATATGCGTTCAGTCCAATCATTCACTGACTCTAGAAATGGAACAGACTGGAACAGTTTAAAAGAAAATGCAAGCTGGAGAGGGCAAGATGGCGGAGAAGTAAGGAGCTCCGTACTTGCACTCGCGCCCATACATCACACAGAAAAGATCTGAGGCCATTGGAAACCTTAC
>NW_024082365.1:208643-219566 GCF_003009895.1 Hyaena hyaena | reverse complement strand
TCTTTGGCTTGCAGATGGCCTCCATCTTGCTGTGTCCTCACATGGTTTTTCCTGTGTGTGCACATGTGTGTTTTTTTCCTCTGACTGCACCTCCCCTCTAATCTCCTCTTCTTCTAAGGACACAGTTCAGATTAGATTAGAGTCAACCCTAATGACTTCATTTTAACTGAGGGCCCCATGTTCAAAGGCAGTCACATTGTAAAGTACTGAAAGTTAGGACTTCAGCATGTGAATTTGAGGGGGACACAATTCAACTAATCACAAGATCCTGGCCAGAAACTAAGTTCAGGGTGGTGCAGGCAGAGGCAACAGTGTCTTGTGATGGAAGCACTGTTTTCTCTTGACCTTTAACAAATGTGTCTGAATTCATTTCTATATTTTCTTTTGAGCTGACTGGTTCTCATCTGCACACACCAAGAGCCAAGGGCACCTCCAAGCCACCCAGGAGAGACACTGAGATCCTTTTATTGCCTGGTTAGGAGAGAGTCCTAACTATAGTGTTCCTGGGAAGTGTCTCCATGTTGCCACTATGAGTGTTCCACCAGCCAAGGCTGTTTTGGTTCCAGTTCAACTCTGGAGCCAAATCCAGGTGCTTTTGCCCAATCCAGCCTCTCAACTTGGCAATCATGAGTCCCTCCCTTGAAGGGACATGAACCCTTTCTAAAATTCCAAGGTCCCTTTTAAACATCTCTAGGATCCACCCCAACATACTCCCTCTCTTATACGCTGTCCTCTGACCTCCCTTCCAAACTAGAACAAATAATATCCATGATCTTAGGAAGTTCAGTAATTACAGTAGAATCTATTTAGGAAATCCAAGTTGGGGTAGCAAGTTTCCTGGGAGTGCAACTCCATCTTTCAGAAAAATTTACTTTTCTCCCCTAAGAAGTTTTTTTTGTTTTGCTTTGTTTTATTTTGTTTTCAAATAAAAGTTACTAAAATTATAGTTCTATCCTTTTCTGAGAGGTGAGTTTCACTCAGCTGGATTGTTCCTCTTTACAGATAAGGAAGAATAAAGTCAGTGTGCAACCACAGCAGCCCACTCCCTATAGCCTGTGTATCTGTTCATAGGCTCACTCCCACATGCCCTCTACTTCCTCATGATCAGGTAAGCAATTGTTTAATCCTGTTGTGGATGCACAACAGGTAATCCTGTTGTTGAGCTTATTTCCACCAATGATGAAACACAGTGAGGTTCTGCACATAACTGAATAGTGAGCTGGATTTCCCTGAAAACATTTCCATTGTGGAGAGGAAGAAATGATCCCTGCAAGTGTCCAAATGGTAAGTCAATATTCCCAACAGGTGAATTCACTGAAAGGGGCCAACAGGTAAGACATCTGGGATCTGTGACTGGCTCACTTCCCCATGGTTCACTTCCCCATGTCTGTAACAGCATTAGCCAGGGTACATGTCTGCATAACCATTGTTGAAATTTGGACTCCAAAACGAATCTATACAGTCAATGCCTTTGTATCATTACTCCATGGTTGAACAAATTCCAGTAAGTAATTATTTGACTGCCAAAGAGTCTCTGAGATGCTCTTGCTGTTGGCATGCCTGTCCTCTACCAACTATTTTCCAACAGCAGCCAGGGTAAATCAGAGCCTGTGTGGAATAAATCAGAGACCTGATTTTAAGTAAGGGAGTCAAGCTCTTCAAGGAGCCTTCTTAATTTAGAATCCCCATCTACCTTTCTGATCTTGACCCCTGTCAGCACACTTGGAAGCTCAGGCCTTCTATTGGCTCCAAGAGCAGATAAATCCCTGAGTCTTAGAACCTGCAGCTCTGTCTGTCTGGCATTCCCCTGGCATTCTGACCTTGCCCCTTCAGGCCTGAACTCCACCAATTCAGAGGGCACCTGTATGACTCTTGGCTTCTTGGCCATGACCTCATTGCTTTCCATCACTAGCTTTCCTTTTTCCTTCATAGCATAGCAGCTGCTAGAGTTTTGTTTATCATATTGTTATTGTCTGTCTCCCTGCATCTGATGAGAAGCTTCATCTCACCACACCAATGCTCAGGCAGTGCCTGGCACATGGAAGGCTCTCAGTAACTGCTGGACAATGGATGGATACATGCATTGACATGTAAGGATCATCTATCGACCTATGGAGTTTAGACAAAAAAAATCCATAGTTGTCTAGTTCTGAATTATCAAAGTGCTGATACTTTGTTTTTCACTCTATGGTACTCACACATAAACTTACCATTTTGAATTATCATGGCCCAGGAGAGTGCCTCCTTTGGTCACTTCCCTACAAAGGATTCTGCCATCGTTCCCATTGGCTAGCTCTGTTATAAGTCCTAAGGCATTTCTACATGGGAAGCAGAAGCAATACAATTCTAAAAAGTTTTATTCCTGATTAAACATTTTCAGATAACTATGATTTAAGTTCTGGGTGTGGACCTCAAAGCTGATGAACATTAACAGTGTCATTGAAAATCCAGACAAAATTTCCAGAAATTGCCAATCCTTGTAGAGAGATATATACTATGTCTGCAAACTCACTCTTACCACACCCCCCCAGAACAAACATAAACAAACGTATCTCATAACTTGAAATCAAACACATAGTAGTTTAGAATTTAGTTTCATAGTTCAGAGCAAGGGTCTTTAGAAGACACTTGGGTTAAGATTTTTTAAAGGTAGTAATATACACATATATAACTTGGTAGGCCTTAAGATGACCAATGTAATATATAGGATGTTAAAATATGATTTATTTAGATAGTTATGTTTAAGGGCAGCTGGCTGGCTCAGTAACTTGAGCATCCAACTTCGGTTCAAGTCATGTTCTCACGGTATGTGGGTTCGATCTTCACATTGGACACGTGTTGTGATACAGAGCCTGCTTCAGATACTCCGTCCCCCACCCTTGCCCCTCCCCTATTAACACTCTATTTCTCAAAAATAAACATTTAAAAAAGTCATGTTTACTACTCTAATTTCATAATCTAAAGTCATAGCTTCAAAATAGGAGAATTGGGGCCACCGGGGTGGATCATTCAGTTAAGCATTTGACTCCTGATTTTGGTTCAGGTCATGATCCCAGGTCATGAGATCGAGCCCCAAGTTAGGCTCTGCACTGGGTGCGGTGTCTGCTTGAGGTTCTCTTTACCTCTCTTGCACCACCCCCACTTGGTTTCTTGCTCCCATGCAGGTGTGTGTGTGTGTGTGTGTGTGTGTGTGTGCACATTCTCTCTCTCTCAAAAAAACCCCAAAAACCTGAAAATAAAAACAATAATGTGGAGAATCCAATAGATCTAATATATCTGTTTCTGTTTATTCACAGCGAGCACTTTCTGGCACTGAACCACACTAATCTCCTTTACAGTTGCAATCTCTCTTTCCTCTGAGGAAAAAACAGTATTGTGGTTCAGAGGCTTCCAGTCTCAGCTGACAGGTCAAATCCCTGACCAACATGTTACTCTGGGAGGTTATTTAAGCACTCAAGGACTTAGATTCCTTGTGGCCTCAGCTTTTGGTTTTGTCCAGCACAGCCAAGGACGGCAGAAAGGATTACTCAAGACTCCATTAAAGTCAAGAGAGGTGAGAGGGAGGCTAAGGGAAGTCTCCCCAAGCTGTTCTCAAGCCTGCGTATTTATTAAGCATACCTTTAGGGAAATGATATGTCAGTGGGCTATGTCTCAGTAAGAACATATTGAAACTGTGTAGAGAAGTTAAGACAGGATAAAATATTTATGGTCTAAGGAATTTATGAGCATAAGCAAGACCTAACCGCTAGATATACATTAACTACATAAGCGAAGCATGACCACTGTTTTCAGCAAGTCCAGAAAGCAGTGCTCTGCTTTGCAATATGTTCCCTATAATCTCTTAACCCAGAACATAGCTATTTGATTGCCCACATATCCTCCTTTTTTGCTTGAAGATTCTTCTTGTTCGTGGGAGCTGAGGAGGGCAATCAGTCGTTGTTGATGACATCTTGAGGAGACCACTACAATATAGATCATTCAGAGGGCTATGAGATAAAAAAAAAAAAAAAAAAAAAGTTAACAAGGAGAAAGCTCCAATAATCCAAATACATAAATTGAGGCCATGGAGCCAGGTGGTTGGATTCAACCATTCCACATTTTCAGTTAACTCCATTCCACCTTGTATCTGTGTTTCCTGCTGAATATCCAGAAGTCGTTGGTGCAGCTGGGAAGACAAAGCATTCATCTCAGACTGTAAGTTGCTGGGAAAACCTTCTTGTACGTGTTTTTTTTTTCTAAATCCCAGGAGTGTTAAGACATATTATATAATAAGGGAGTGACACAAATTCTGTCATGTTGCCAGTCACATTGTATATTTTGATGATCAACAAGTGCCTGTTGGTGGTCCCCAATCCTTTCAAGTGCTGTTCCTTCAGCTTGCATTTTCTGCATGATACTGTTAGGAATCTGTTTGAGTCATCATTGCTTCGGTGATATTAGTCACTAGTGATTGGCTACTTTAGCAGTATGGGTAGACGCTGTCAGGGAGACCACTGCAGCAGAGGCTGTAGCTAAGGTGACAATCAAGAGATAAGGAAGGCAATGAGCCATCTAACACATCTTTAGGATTGGCTTGGGCTAATTCAGCGAGACCATTGGACCCTTCCCTGGGCCTTGTTAAATTTACTGGCAGCTAAATTTGAGGCTGTCTTATTAATATAAACATATGTGAGATAGGAAGTTTGGGAATATTACAATGGCTGATACAGGCTGTGTACAAAGCCAGAGGAGGTACTTTAAAAACATAATGTGGGTTGACAAATGTTATATTAACCCGTTTAGTGGAACTTATGAAAACATAGGGATGAGGTTTACAGATCGTGACACTGTCTAAGACATTCTGTGTGAGATTCATATAATAGGTACCACTATTATTGAGAGGGATTGTGTAACAAAAAAGGAAGTCTGAGACGCCGTAAGTTGTAATGACATGGGCTATGTGAAACCTTGTTTTCAATTTATAATATTAGCCTTGAAAACTTGCCATCAACCAAAGGATGGAAGATCTACTGGGTTCTGAAAACCCAATGGGTTTGACTGCTGAGGTTGTGTCCTTTAGGACCCCAGTTAATGAGAGTAAGATTTTGAAAAAATTCCTCTTTATGGGCATGGGAGGTCCAACAAGGCTGCCAGATACCTGAAGAGCTACAAGGGGACCATATCTTCTTTATTTGGCAATGATCAAGGGGGAGGAGTGTGGGGGAGTGGATAAGAATCATTGGTAGAGGTGTATGTAGCAAAAAATGCTACCAAAATGAATGTCAAATTTGTTTCATGGTCTTTTATTTTAGTCATGTAGTGAAGATATGTCTGTGCTGTGATTTTTAAACATCCAGAAGTGTTCATAGTGGTTACACAAAAGGAGGGAAAGGCGACACGTACAGAATGGAAGTATTCAGTTTTAACCAATCTTGCCATTCAGTAAGAGGACCTTTTTTGTGGAAACCACATTCCTCCAGTGCAAAGAGAATCATAACTGATTAGTGGGTGGGTTTGTGTGTCAACATGTGACCATGTTAAAGAAAGGGGGGGTCTTCAGCAAAAACACTGCTAGGAATTGACCCAAGAGATACAGGGGTGCTGATGCATAGGGGCATATGTACCCCAATGTTCATAGCAGCACTCTCAACAATAGCCAAAACATGGAAAGAGCCCAAGTGTCCATCAAGTGACAGATGGATCAAGAAGATGTGGTTCATCTATACAATGGAATACTACATGGCAATGATAAAGAATAAAATCTGGCCATGTGTAGCAATATGGATGGAACTTGACGGTGTTATGCTGAGTGAAATAAGTCAGGCAGAGAAGAACAGATACCATATGTTTGCACGTAAAGGTGGATTAGGAGGAAGTTAACGAGGACCGTGGTGGGAGAAGAAGGGGAAAATAGTTGGAGAGAGGGAAGGAGGCAAACCATGAGAGACTCCCGAATGCTTCGAACAAACTGAGGGCTGATGGGGATGGGAGAGAGAGGAAGGAGGGTGAGGGGCACAGAAGAGGGCCCTTGTGGGGATGAGCATTGGGTGTTATATGGAAACCAACTTGACAATAAACTATTTAAGAAAAAAGTTTTAAAAAAAGAAAGTGGGGGTCTATGATATGAGCCCAATACAGTGATGAAAAAGCAGTATAGATCGGGATAAAGATAAAGATTAAGCAGGTCATTACGTTAGCCAAGTTTTGAGAAACCATAGCTAAATATACTAAAAACAATGTTTTCTGGAATTGGTGGTGCTCCAACATGGTACATGACTTCAGTGGCATGTTGATCAAGCTTCTTCTTCTTTTTGTTTTTTGTTTTGTTTTGTTTTGTTTTTTACAAATAGTTTATTGTCAAGTTGGTTTCCATAAAACACCCAGTGCTCATGCCCACAAGTGCCCTCCTCCATGCCCATTTACCCCCCTCCCCCCCACACCTATCAGTCCTCAGTTTGTTCTAAACATGTGATCAAGCTTCTTAAGTTGTCACCAGGCAATATCATTTGCCTTGGTCGTTCATGGGCATGGCCCCCCTGTTGTCCTTGAAAGGATAAATTAACCATTAGAGAAAGAAGGGTGAAGGGCTGATCTTTCTAACTTATGGTATGGTTTAATCAGATGGGCAGGTGTCCAGTGCAGTCCTGATGGAAGAGGAACACATGCATATTGCCTTCCTTTTGTTATCAGGTCATCAGGCCCTTTCCACAAATTATCAGCTTGTATTTCTTTGCGTAAAACATTGGTTCATGTAGTCAATCCAGGGGATGGTGTGAAGTGTCATTTGGCAGCTGTTAGGCCATGGAAATCACAATTTAAAACATTTAGAGTGTATAAGGCTTTATGTGGTGAATTCCAATGGGAGGCATTGTGTGGGATTTCCCTTTTTCTTTTGTTTGTTTATGAAGCATTTCTTTTAAAGTGGTATGTGTACATTGATAATAGCTTATACAGTAAGTTGTTAGCAAAACTCAGCTCTTTTAACATTGAGAAGTTTTAACTAAGTAATCAAAGGCCTGATCAAAGCTTTAGTTTTCCTGGCAGACAAAAAAGGAATAAAACACCTTGTTTACATTTTCTTATCAAGAGCATATCAATAGTCCAAGAAGACTTGGTATTTTTAAGAGATAAAAGCAGAATTTCAGTTTTATACCTGTGTACTTTTAAAATCCATTCCATGGCAACCTTAGTCCATCCATACACACACAAAATTCCTATCCAAAGATTTCCCTTCATGAACCTTCTATAACTTTCCTTTGCGTTCAAATTTTGTCCCATCCAAACAAAATTACATTCTTTTACCTTCAGTAAAGATATATTTCCATTCCTTACATATTTCTTATATATCTCCTACTATCCTACATACAGAATTGCTTTCCTTCTTCCCACCAGTCTTAATTACATTTAGCAGAATTTTAACTCTTAAAAACCTTAGTCTCCAATGAAAACTTAGTAACCAATTGAGGATTGTTACACCGGAATTTTTCTTAAGATGGTAAATTTATCAACTAAGCACAATGCAGGTTTTCCGTAATAAAGTCTTAATTAAGTTCAAAGCATGTTAACCAGACCCAAAAAGACTTAGTTGCTCTGCAATAACCCAAAAGCACAAAACTACATCTAGTGATCGGTACTTTAGCTTTTTATCTCAATAGATATCTAATGACTTTAGCCCCATTTATCATGCAAACAAAGCTTTAAAGTTCCAGGTTACCAAAGACTTTGAAAGCTGCCTTATATACCATGAAAACTTTGAGACATAATTAACTGTTATTCTAAGTCATCCTTCTTTTTTTTTTTTAAATGTTTTATTTATTTCTAGGAGACAGAGAGAGAGACAGCATGAGCAGGGGAGGGTCAGAGAGAGAGGGAGTCACAGACTGAAACAGGCTCCAGGCTCTGAGCTGGCAGTCAGCACAGAGCCCGACGCGGGGCTCGAACCTACGAACCGTGAGATCATGACCTAAGCGAAAGTTGGACGCTTAACCAACTAAGCCACCCAGGCGCCCCTCTAAGTCATCCTTTTGCTAACAAATTGCAACAGAGGTAATGTGAGATTATTTGGCCTTTAGCAAACCTAGGTAGAAGAAAACGTTTTTTTTTTTTTTTTTTTTTTAAATTTAATGCTGATAAACAGGTCTATCTCAAACCAACAAACTTAGATTAGTTTCAACATTGAATACATTCTACCTGTGTCCACTTAAAAGATAATTTCTTTGGGGGGCATAGATGGCTCCGTCCATTAAGCATCTGACTTCAGCCTAGGTCATGATATCACAGGTCCTGAGCCCTGTGGCCAAAGCCTGTGCTCTTTGCTACTTGACATTTAGGGTGGGGAGAGAAGCCAATGGTGCCTGAGGCACTGAGGAACCAGTTATGCAGGGAGTACCCCAGGTGGTGCAGAAACAGGAAGAGGGGAAGAAAGGGAAAGCAGAAGAGTGAGGTGCTAGCAGAAGGCAGAGAAAGAGGATTCCTGGTTCTAAACCTTGTCAGCTCAGACAGAGGAGCAGACACCAGGTTTGTGTTTTGTTTTGTTATGTTTTGTTTTGTTTTCCACTACTAGTGGAATTAGGGAGTCCATGTCAGTTTGGAGAAGGCAGGGGGTTTCGTGAAGAAGCAAAGGGAGTTTCAGCACCTGCTTGGGAATCTTCTTTAAAGTCCCCATCCTCAGGTTGACTAACCACAATTGGTTCCAATTGTCGTAGTCATTAAAGTGAAAATGAGTGATGGAGAGGCCCTCATATTTATTTGGAACAGTAAGAGAGAGTCAGCATCCCATTCATTAGGGATGGCCTGTTTCCTCCAGAACTGGGTACAATTAGGAGGTGACATATTTAGATAATTATCATTCACTATATCAAGAGGGAGTTTACTGGCCTGATTCCTGACCAAAGCATTCTGCAAGAGGCCCTTCTGAGAGGAAGAAACCACCATTTTTAACCCATGGAAAACATTGGGAAAGTTTTACAAGGAGGAATTACCCAATTTTGTAATTTAAGTAGTTGGTAGTGTACATTAATAGAAAACAGTAAATGCAGAAATCCATCATGATATAAGTGATATTCCAACACTGTAGATAAGTGAAGTGAGAGCCCCCTAGATATATGTTAACTAGATAAGCAAAGCATGGTCTGCTGTTTTCAACAAGGCCAGAAAGCAGTGTTCTGCTTTGCAGTGCATTCCCTATGGTCTCCTAACCCAGGACATCGCTATTTGATTCCCCGCCATTCCATATCTATAAAATAAGAAAAATGATAGTATCTCTCTGGCATGACTATGGTAAGAAACTTAAAATTATAATAATACACGTAAAACACTTAGACATTGATCCCAATGTATTTGAGCCTTTAGTAAGTGTTAGCTGCTTATTGTTTGACTTAATTCATTTGGAGGACCACAGTTTCCTTGCATGGATTTTTCCATAAGGGGCAAATATTAACATGTAAGCCTTGAAAATATCAGAGAAACAAAAAAAGGAAAAAATGCAGTTTAAATTGTGAGTAGAATAAAATGATAAGCAAATGTAGCTATCTCTTTATGAAATAAATAAAAAGAAACAGATTTTTGGCAAATGTGCAAGATAACCACACCTCTATCCACAAGGACATTATATGATAAGAGAGTTGTGTGAGGCATCCAGGCAGTTCAATTAAACAAACAAAAGAAAGTAAAAAATGCTTAGTTTGCAATTATCAATAAATGAAATCCTAAACAAATTTTAAACATCCATTGCAGTGTTTAACCTTTGACTTATATTCTATCAGAGCATCATGTACACCATAAACCAAGAATGGCAACAGGTTTTATCATTCAGCCAACTATTAACAATTGGAAGTGACTCTCTGGAAAATGGTGTTAAGAAGGATTCTGGGGACACACCAGGGTTCATTGGAAAGTGTTCCCTGATCACTTACCAGCATATACTAGAGGTACAGGAGGAAAAGTGATGGTGTACATGCCATATAATTACTCCTCCTTGTAATTCCAAATTTGTAAATCCAAAATAGTATCTCAGTGCCAGAAAATTGCAGCCATAAAGCAAAATTGTTTGGAACCAAAGGTCTGTGTGTGTTGTCAGTGAGATCCCCTGGAGATAATGACCAGGACTTTCATTGGCTACTTCTTTCACCTCCTCTTTCCATTGTTAAACACTTAGATGTAGCCTGATGCTCAATCTACCTTAAGCGGGTCCTATATCAAGGGAACCAATAGACAGGATCCGTGTATGTCCTGTCCTTGTCTGTGACATACGTCTGAGGCTTCACAATCACAAAGCATCCTGGAAGAAAAGCCTAAAGAAAAGCAGAGTCATCGAGTGTCAGCAAATAGAAAGCAACAATCAAGGTCCCATAAAACCACTTGCCTGGAATCTTGTGAGTACTACCCAAAAGTCCTTATATGGAATCACCAGATTAGTTACCTTCTTTTCAAGGAGAGTAGAAAGCAAGGTGAGGAATCTGGGGGGAATGTCGATGCTTTCTACAGCTCATAAAGGAAAAATCTGTTTTTCAAAGATCTGAAGGAGAAAAAAATAATTTTCTGCTCCTAGTCCCAAATTTCCCAGGCCTCTGTCTATTGGTCCTATGGTGGCCTTACTATATTAAAGTATATCTCTTTCCTCGGAGTTAACTTAAATTCCCTCTAAGCACATTATTGCCAGGTCCTTATCCACCCTGCATATGTGAGACACTGCTGGTCTACCTCCATGGAACAAGGCACGCAATCTGTGTCTGTCAGAAAACTGAGGCCATTCTGGGGCGCCTGGGTGGCTTAGTCGGTTAAGCGTCCGACTTTCGCGTAGGTCATGATCTCGCGGTTCGTGGGTTCGAGCCCCGCGTCGGGCTCTGTGCTGACTGCCAGCTCAGAGCCTGGAGCCTGTTTCAGTCTGTGACTCCCTCTCTCTCTGACCCTCCCCTGCTCACGCTGTCTCTCTCTCTCCTAGAA